>NC_056742.1:282152015-282319515 GCF_019279795.1 Protopterus annectens | reverse complement strand
AGCTGCAATTTGGTACTGTCATCTTCTGGATAAAATGATATTCTTTGCTACAAGTCTTTGGGTGCTTCTGACAGACTGCACTTTCTCATATAGATGTCTCCTATCGTGTACTGGCCTAAGTTCAGTGCTGCCACTGCATCCCCATGATCAAACTGTCATGTGTAAAAAGTTATTTACCCTCTGGTTAAGCTGTTAGAAAGTGTTTACAAGCCTGGAATCACTAGTTCAGTTTGGAGGCAAGATTCTTCAGAAACCAAGTACTTTGTGCCTACGACTGTAATCTGATTCAGCTTTTGCCCTGCACCTCTGACTGCAGGCCCCTGTGCTCACTGGCTTCCCAGGCGAAAGCACTGAAAGCAAAATGTCACACATCCTTTTCTTGCTTGTACTGCACTCATTATCCAGGAGCTGTTGATTCTTAGTTAATGGCATTCCTGAACTACCGTTTCTGCCTGACCATCAGTTTTTTTGCTTGCTGCCCCATCATATGTATTAGCACAGCAGAACCATAATATCTAATGAACACCAAGGACATCCGCATGCTGTGCCCCGCAGGATTTAGGAGTATATTTGTGGATATTACATTAGCTGTTGTAATCAGAGGCTGCTTGCACTTGACTATGCAGTCAGACTTTGGTGTAGGGACTGATGGAACTTGACCTTTTCTTTAGGTTTCATTTTTTGTTTGACTGTGTATTGGGTCTCATTTCTTCAACAGAACTCAAGCTTAGATACCAAATAAAATATGAACAAGTAAGTTCAATCGTACATTAAACTACATAGGTCAGTTAAAACCCAGACAGTCACTGTCATTCAGATAAAAGATTACTTAGTGTTTCTTAAAGTAACATTTCTAAAGATCGGGTTTCAGAGATATTTCTAAAGATCGGGTTTATTGTGCAAAGGTGGTCTTCTGCCCTGAACCACAGGTGCCAAAAGCAGTGTACATTGATTCTGAGATTTTAGCTGCACGTAGACTAATAATCTTGTGTATGTGATGTAATATCTCTCTGCAATTGTTTACAAATACAGTAATATTTTGTTTGGACTTGCTAGTAAAATCTGTCGGGCTGTTCTGTACATCACTGACAATCTTGTATGTTTTCATTTTTACTTTTGCTTTTCAGTATTCACCCTTGTGAACACTTCAGAAAAAAATATCATGTTGACGAAGTGCAGTACACATGTGATGTAAGTCCTTACACTGATAACAGAATTTTCTGTGTTTCTTCTACCTGATATCTGTACATGCATTTCTTTTACTCTATTTTTGGCTGGAGTCTAAAGGCCTGTTTGTTTGTTTTTATAAAACAAGTTTCAATTAATCTTGCAAAATGAAACCGGTAAGATCATGGGAGTGGGGAATTCCTTTTTGTTTTCTGTTGCTATAATGCAGTAGGCCTGATATTTTGTGTTGATATAATGCAATAGGCCAAACCAGACTTTGCTTAGAAAATGTTGTAGTTACAGACATGTACCATTTGGATTCTAAATGAAATAAAGCATGAAACATTTATCATCCTCTAATGATGGCAGAGTAAGTGAACATTAATGGCAATTTTATAACAGCTTAGAGAATTTGCATTGTTAAATATATTTATTTTGGTTACTGTAGTTAGATAACCAGAAGAAATGTGCCATAAAGTAATCATTTGTATTGGTTGGAAGAATTCAGGGCAAGAAGTTGGAGTGGATGACTTTATAATTTTTATTTTACTTCTGATAACAGATAATGTACTAAAAAGCAAAAGGTTAAATATGCATTTTGACATTCATTAAGGTTTAAATGCTCATTAGTGGTTCCTTTGATTTGTAGCTGTGGCCATGAAATGCATGTGAAGTGATAGGTCACAAGCTCCCCAGTACACATTTAAATACTTGTTAATGTAAAAGAATTGCAGACATTGGCCTTCTGTAACTGTCTAAAGTAAATTAGCATTTCCTTGTTGGTCTTATTCAGGCTTGCTGTGCCACCAAACCTAGGCACAAACTTAGGTTTCACAGTTATAAATTAAGTGTCTTGACCTTGTATGTTGCAGAGATCTTGTAAAGTGGCTTCATTTTATGTCAGTAACCCTTAACATGCATACCTCTCAGCCTTACCTGTTTTTTCAGGTTTCCCCAATTTTTGTCTTCATTTATGACCTGTCACTTATAACATTTTTTTATTTTCTGAAACATCATTGAGTATTAGTTAGTCGGTAATGTCATTCATTATAGTTTCATACCTCTTATTGTTCACAAGTGAATGTTGATACAAAACATGTTTTGGGAACATTTTAAGTTCACGCCCATGCTGCCTTAAGGAGTCGAGAACTTTTTTGGGTCTGGCTTCTTTAAGTGACTCATCAGCTAATAGGCAGTTTTAGAAAGAGCAAGAAATTCTTAACAAAATGACAATAAAATTGTTAGTTGAGTATGTCCTGCAGTAGGTAAATTAATCTGTGTTTGCCACTTAATCATATTTTCAAATTTATATTCTTAGTTTCATAACAGAGACACCTACATGTAACTGAGGTATATGGTGTGGGGAGACAGGACAATTCACTGAAAATGCTGGTTCATATCACATTATACTGAAAATGTTACTTGCTTGTAATTATGCAAATAAGCAGCATTTCCATATGCACTTAATACTTCAAAAAAACAAGTTACTTGCAGACTGTTGCATGACATTAAATAAAACCTTAAATTTTGTTGAAGAAAACTCTGATATTTTCATTGTAAGTTACACATCTTGAGGGCTAGCCAGTTTTAATTGTTTTGCTAATTATGCAATTAAGCATATGTTTTCATATGTATACCTTTGTTATGTTGAAAGTAAGTTGTACAATGCAACAAAGTGCGAAAGTACAACTTCACGTTTTTGGGGAATGTCTGTTAATTACTTTAATTCTAACTTCCTAGCCATGCTAGACCACCATGCACCAACCCACTCTATTAGAATGAGAACTAAATCTGCCCCATGGCTTTCAAAAGAGACCAGGCAAAAAATCCATCTCAGAAATAAATACTGGAATAAATCTCGTTTAACTAAAAACCCCGTAGACCGACAAAACTTTAGACAGCTGAGAAATGAAACTAAAAAATGCTATACTGTCTGACAAAAGAAACTACTACCTACAATTCCAGTAGACTCACCATAATAAACCACAACAGTTCTGGGCAAGTATTAATCAATTATTACACCCAGGTCAATCCATCACACCAAACCCACAAGGCACAGACCAGGAGAATCCCAAGCAGACTGCTAATGCCTTTAATACCTTTTTCACTGAGGCCATTCAAACTCTTGTCAGTCAGTTATCTACTCAGAACTTAACTATATCCAACTCTAACCCATCCCCTCCATTTCTCTTCCAACCAGTCCCAACAACATATATTCTTACCCTTATCCAAAAACTGAAACCGTGCACTCCTTCAGCAGACCAACTACCCGCTGAATATCTACAAAAGGCAGCCAAATCCATCGCCTATCCCATTTCCATTCTCATCAATAGAACCATCATTGAAGGACACATCCTTAAAAATCTGGAAAGTATCCCATATTATCCCCCTTCACAAGGGTGGGAACTCTACTGAACTCTCCAATTACCGTCCCATAGCCCTACTTTCTCCCTTAGCAAAGATCCCGGAAAAGTGCATCCACAGACAATTGCTAGACCGCTTAATCCAAAATAATTTACTTTCAAACTCTCAACATGGTTTCAGACCTTCCCACAGCACTATTACTGCCCTCCTTTCCTTTACTGACTGTATTAACAAAAAACGTAACCTCAATATGCTTTCCTCTGCACTGTTTATAGATCTGTCTGAGGCATTTGATATGGTAAATCACCAGATACTTATAAGTATCCTCAAATCCCTGTCACTAGATGCACTACCTAATAAAATGGTTCCAGTCCTACTTAGATAACAGACAACAGGCTGTACTTTGCCATAACGTTCTATCTACCCATCTGCCCGTTAACATTGGTGTTCCTCAGGGGTCCATATTAGGACCTCTCTAGTTTTCTATATTTATCAACGACCTTCACCTAGCAATCCCCCAAGCTACATGCATATAATATGCAGATGATTCCACACTTGTATGCTCAGCCACATCTATATCTGAACTTCACTCCCTTACCCAAAATGTGTTTAACACAGTTGAACAATGATTTACATAGTGCTGCCTCCTTCTGAACCCCCCAAAAAACTAAACTCCTCCTTTTTACTCCTACTTGTAAGTCCCCCTAATAGACTTCACAGTAACATCCAATAATGGTACTCTCATATCTTCCGATCCAGCTACCAAACTACTAGATATCACCATAGATAACAACCTTAACTTCGACACCCATATTAACAATACTCTAAAATCTGTTAATAGAAAACTAGGCTCTCTACAGGATCAAACCCTTCCTCTCTCCTGCAGCTAGAATAACTATTGCTCACACCCATCTAATTAATTTCTACTCTCCTCTATGCCTCACCCATATATACTAATCTCTCTAAAAACAACCTTAATAAAATGGAAAACTCCTACAATAACATAGCCAGATTTGCTACAGGTAACCCTTTAAGAACCCACCACTGTTTTAATCTAAAGCAGCTAAGATGGCTTGAGTTACAAAATCAGCTTAAATTCCACCAACTGACCATTGCCCATAAAACCCTTTACCAACCTACCAATACCCCTATAATATACCCTCATTACCCCCTACAACAATCTCTAAAGACCTTACGATCATCACATAAACTTCTTGTAAATATTTGTGAATCAAACAACAGGGCTGGGGACTCTCTTTTTTTCCAATATTGTTGGAAAATCCTGGAACCTTCTTCTTAACAAACTATATCACTCTTTAAAACCAAATTGAAACTTTTCCTCAGAACAGACTGGTTGTGCCTCTATGTACTAAACCTGACTGATCAACTAGCTCTTCTTACTTGGTTCAACCTACCCTCCTCTTCTCAGTAATCAAGTTCCTTTTCTTAATAACAACTTACCTTGTCCTTCTAACGAGCTATATCACTCTTTAAAACCAAATTGAAACTTTTCCTCAGAACACACTGGTTGTGCCTCTGTAGTAAACCTGACTGATCAACTAGCTCTTCTTACTTGGTTCAACCTACCCTCCTCTTCTCAGTAATAAAGTTCCTTTTCTTAATAACAACTTACCTTGTCCTTCTATACTATTACTTACATCTTCAGAATCTCATTAAGGAGACTACTTTTAGTAATGTATAATTTCAGCTCCTACTTTTTCTTTGACTACTTGTATACTAATATATTGTATAATTCAGCTGCCATCTTTTTCTTTATGATGTATTGCAATTACATTTTGTATTGTACTAATTATATCTGTATATTTTGCACTGTTATGAACGAATGATCTATTTGATTATTCTCTGTACTGCACCTGCAAAGTTCATTGTATACATTAATTTTTGCATATGTGATTTTGTTTGTTTCCTCGGAGCTTATCTTCCCGGGCCTCTACTGAAAATGGACATGTATCCGGTTAGACTAGCTCGGTCAACAAATGTTAAATAATAAATAAATAATGTTGAGTGCAAATGTTGCAAATTCCAATGAGTGAAATATATATATATATATATATATATATATATATATATATATATATATATATATATATATATACACCCTTTCCCTCACTGTATACATCCGGAAATGTCTCCTAACTTTCACTGGTGTGCTACAGTTCGAAAATGGTCGAATCTGGTTTTCCAGGAAGCCAGTTTAGACATTTCAGTTTGGAAACATGTTGAATTTCGTGATTTAAAGTTGCATAATAATGCAATCGCACAAATCACTTTCAACATAATGAAGGTAAACCATTTTCATATTTCTATAAATATCCCAATAAACATGCACTTACAGAGGAATTTGCTGCTGCTATGTGAAAGCTTATGTCTGATTAAAAAATGTTTTAGCGATATATGTCTAGAGGTTGTACAGTTTTCAATATATAAAAAATTGTCTGCAAAAGTTTATAAAAAATATAATTTAGGATTTTGTGCATTTATTTACGGAAAAGACTGTAGATGCGCAGATTATCACTGTCAAGAATAATTCCTACTGATAAACATTGCTATTTGTACAGTATTAATAACGTTATTGTTCACAAAATATTTACATCCGTTTATTTTATGCTTTTTAAGTATATTTTTCAAAAAATCTCAATGCAAGATGTGTGTAGGCTGCTAGAGGTGTGACATTCCACACCACGTAGGTGTTAATGAATTAAGGGGTATGATGTTTAGCTGCTGATTCATTGGCCCTGGTTTGTTGTGTTGCCGTCTACATTTCATAGTGAGTTATCTTGGCATAAGAGCAGTCAGGATGGCAAAATCCCCACACAAAGTGGTTCCTGGACTCTCAAAAATAATTCAGCAGTTTTACTATTGGTAGAAGACCCAACGCCCAAATGGTGCGAGACGCATTGTGTAACACCTTTGCCATGGTCCGTGTGTAGCATAAGAAACGAGAGATGCTGAGTATATGTGCAGTTGAATTAAATGCGTGCAAACAGTTTTGTTCTTTTCATTGCACGATTTACCTTTTCAAACTATAACGTAAATCAGAAGTTGCAGATTCAGTAAAAGCTGTCTGTATTTTAAACCCCGCTGACCCATAGTTTAATTCAAAGTGGTGGCAGAGCTGTGTAATCCTGCAGTATTTCAAGCCTTAGTCATTTATTATTCCATTTTTTCCATAAAGAGTTTTGCTGATAAGTTTCCACATAGTCTAGTCCCTTAAATTGTTGTAGAGGGTCAACAGTGAGAGAATTTCCTTTGTTCCAGTTTGTGAGTCATTGCTTTTAAATTCTGCTCATCTTTTACCTGCTTAAAGTTTCATTCTTTTTCTTAACAGATTAAGGTAAAGTTTCTGAAAGAGCTGTAATATTGACTTTGATTGGATACCTTTCTAGCTAACCTGATTTGGTTTTCCTCAACCCTCCTACCTTATTGCTGGTGTTGTTTGTGTAATAAGGATGTGTCTGTAGCCTACACCCCGTATAATAATATTTCCAAAGTCCCTCCCTCCTCTCTTTCATTGCTATAGACTGTTGTATAAGCAATGTATGTACTCTTCCAACACGATGTTCTCTTGAGTAAACCTCCTTTACAACATATTGTCTACTGGTCAGTTAGTCCCAGCCTGCATTCAAGTAGTTTAAGTTTCTTTGATTGCTAAATCTCACTCAAGTGATTTTGAGTGATCACTACTGTTTTCTGCTTTTATGTGTACCTTTCACTGTTAAAAATTGCTCTTCATCTCACTGTTTTGAAATAGCATTCAGGAAGGGATTTCCAGCTAGTTGTTTAAGTGGTTTGTTGTGCATTGCACTTGTGGGTCACTTCTGCTGTTTTTTTTTACATTAGGAGGACTGGGTTTATTCATCTTGTGGCAGAATGTTTGCCTGATCTATCTGAGGTGGAAAGTACACAAAAGGACCCGCTGTATAGACATTTTATTGATGAGAGGTCTCATTAGTTAGTTTTCTGGAGGGAGGGGGGTTTCAGTGCTGCTAGAAATTTTGCCTTGTTTGCATGGGTTAGCAGTGCCCTGTACAGTAGCAAACACCAAGAAAGAATGGTTCATAAAAGTTAACCCCTGTAAAGAAGTAATATAGTGCATGTACCTTGTGCGCCAACAGGCTTAGAGTAGCTAGTCTGGATTCAGTGGCGATACCTTCAGATTTAGTTGAATTCAGTATTGTGTAAACATTAAAGTTGGTAGAATGTTGTACTGTTCATAGGTAGGTACTAGGCTATTGGCCCTAGGGCCTATATAAGCCTAGCCAAACAGTACCCTAGCTTTTGCCACCCAAGAAATTTTCCTGTGCCCCTGTCAAGCAGAGCCACAGAAGTGATCCCTGGGGTGAATTTCCTATCTCCCATCCAATCATCAAGATTTTTCTTGAAGAGTGCTAATGAGGAGCTTTGTTTGATATAGATAGGTAGTTTGTTCCAGAGTATGGGAAGTCTCTGAGATAGGAATCTATTCCTCCAGCATGTTCTGTTTATTGTGGTGACAAGGTTTAGGTCCCTAGAATGTGTAGCTCTGAGAGATTAGGATTTCTTTACATGGAGCATGTCCAACAACTCTGGGTTTGACATAGCTTTGTATGTTAGGCAGAGATCGCCTCTGAGTAGGTGATATGTGACAAGAGTAAAACTGGAGTTTTTTGAGACGGTCTGCGTAGGGCATCAGTTTGAGGCCGGTAATCCTCTTTGTGAGGTATTTCTGTGGCCTTTCCAGTTGTTGTAGATGTCTTGTGCGGTACATACCAAAAGGGACGTTTTACTCTGTAATGGGTTTAATGAGTGATGAGTAGAGGGGAACAATGACCTCTTTTTGCCTGGATGAGAAACCTTTTGTGATGAGATGTGCCACATAGAAGGATTTCCTGACTACTGTGGCAATGTGATTATCAAAGGAGTGTCTACTGTCCACCTGTGTCCCAAGGTCTCTTATTACACTTTCAGTGTTAAGTAGACTACCGCCTATGTGGTAGTTCATGGGTACAGAGTTTTTACCAAAAAGGATGACCATGCACTTTTTGGCATTGAGCTTCAGGCCATGGCTTTGACACCAGGCATCTGTCTCAGTGAGACCCTTTTGTAGGATGTCCACATTGTTAGGAGATTTGATTATGGCTCCTAGTTTGCAGTCATCTGCGAACTTTGTTAGCCAAAGACCTTCTGTGTTAGCCTGTACTTCAGAGAAGTAGATACCAAACAGGCGAGGACCTAGGACTGAACCCTGTGGTACTCCACTTGTCACTGGTTTGAAGTTGGATTTGGAGTCTGCTACTTTCACAGTGTGGGTTCGGTCAGTGAGCCATTTGGCAACCCATCTTGTGACATAGGGATTTATACCTAGTTTAGTGAGTTTGTCTATAATTCCAGAGTGGGGGATGGTGTCTAAAGCCTTGGCGAGATCTAGATAGGCTGTGTGTACCACCTTACCCTCATCTGCAGCTTTGGTGACCGCTTCAAAGAAGTCTGTTAGGTTTAGAAGACATGATATGCCTTTTACAATCCCGAACTGGGTAGGGTCCAGAGTTTGGAGATTTCCAATGTCATTGTTTATAAGTTCCATGATGATACGCTCCATAGCCTTGCAGACCAGGGTCGTCAGGCTAATGGGGCGGTAGTTCCTGGGGTCCGTGGTGGCTCCCCCTTTGTGGAGTGGGATAACTGTTGCTGTGCACCATTCAATGGGCACAAAGCCTGAGGTGAGGCTATGATTGAACATGGTACTTACATGGGGTGCCAGTTTGTTCTGTAGTTCATGTAGAACGCAGCCTGGGATGTTGTCAGGTCCCATGGATGCTATGTTCTTGGCTTTCGAGAGTGTGTTTTTTTCACTTGTGCAGCCATGATTACAGGTACTTTGCATTCTTCCGGTATAGAGATGGGCCCTTTATGGGTTGAGAGAGGGGTAAAGTTAGCACTGACCCTATCTGCCAGGAAGTTGGCAATATCAGTTGGTTCTGTGTATTTAGTGCCATCGTGCTGTAACTCGGAGCAGATCTGAGTGTTGCCATTGAGATTCTTGACATAGCTATAGAATGCTTTGTGGTTGTCTTTAGAATCAGTGGCGATTTTTTCATAACTAGCTTTGGAGAATTTTATGAGGGATCTCCGCTTCTTACTGAGGCTGACCACGGAGTTCCTCCAATCATGGGATTTTACTAATAATATAATAATCTGCTCTGTTAAAGCACCCTTAATAGCCTTCTAACCTCAATATACCAAAATCTTATAGCTCACAAATCAATGGACTGGGCAGGATGGATATACAGTTTCCTAAATTCTCTGTAGCCAGCTTGGTGAATATGGGCATCTTGAGACAATGTAGTAATTGTCTCATCCTTACTGACAAAACCCTTGCTTCTTAAAGAAGCAGACACAGTATGCAAGAGGTGTGCTTTGACACTGGAGTCTAAACTTTTGCATAGAAGTGCACATCAGGTTGTCGAAACCATGCACATAATACCTACCTCACATAGTATACAGCACACACGTAGATTAACATATGCTGAAGCATTTAAAAGCTATCTTCCTAAACAACAAATTTTATCTAGATCACCCATTGTCAAAGCGATGCCTCAGCAAGCCCAAAGGCACTCATAAAAACAGTACCCAATACCACACATACTGTCACTCTCAGTGGAGCCCCTAAGGCAAGCAAACAGACTTCCCCGGACTCTCGTCATATACTGATGCTCATCTAACCAGGCTGAACAAGGAGAAGATAAGTTAGTTGCTTATCAGGGGCCAGAATCCAACAACTCACACATGCACTCAAGTCATTACGCCACAGGAGCCAATATGATTCCATCATAGTCCATATAGGTGTAAATGACTTGAGATGTAATCTGGACTATGTGAAAAGAGATATTATGGAGCTTTTAGACTGTGTCTCTCAGGCTGGTATGAGACTAGCATTGAGCAGCATATTATCATCATCGAGGATGATACAATGATACAATGCATCACTGAGGATGATGTCACAGTGTATTGAGCAGCACATTAACATCACCAATGATGATACCACAGTGTGAGCAAAAATTACTGCTTTCAACAGCTGGCTGTCTCTCTGGTATCATTGTAAGGGGATCCAATATTTGTCACCTTGGGAGGACATGGTTAACAAACCACGTTGCTTTGCCAAATATAGTCTGCACCTCTCTCCTCTGGGCTTTCGAATAATGGCTAAACCTTTATCCACCTCTATTGTGTCTTTTTAGGCAATGCCAAATTGACAAACCTACTGACGGAGCAAAATCAATTCAACTGAATCTTAAGGTGTTGCTGCTTAATGCCAGGTACCTAAACAAAAAAACTACACTCCCACCAAGCCCTCCTCACACTCAAGAATATAGACATCTGGGCAGTTACCAAGACATGGTTTAAAGTGGCAGACAGAAACCTGACCGTGCAAGGTTTCAGTGCCTTCCACATTTGTAGCCCAGTAGCTGTACAGAAAAAGGCGAAAGGGTGAGTGTCTCAATACACATCCAATAATCAGCATACCTCTAGGGTGATGAAACAGGATGACAAGCTGGAGTTCATGCACATTTCACAAACGCCATTAACTAATACAGAAATAATGGTCAACTTGTCTCCTCAGTATTCCTCAACATGTCAAAAGCTTTTGACACTGTTTCATATCAAAAACTATTAAATGAACTTCTGTCGCTCATCCTAAGCAACTCTACCCTCACCTGGCTCCACAGCTACTTAACAGATGAGAACAAGGTGTAAAATTCATTATTACCTGTTTCATCAGGAGGACCTCAAGGTTTTATTCTTGGTCCATTTGTATTTAACATCTTTACCAACAAACTGTACACTGCTACTAATCAACCCACAATCATACAATATGCAGATGACTCTACACTCATCTGCCGAGCCCCCTCACTCTCCAAACTACAAGAAGTAACCCAGCTATCTTTTGCAGCAGTAGAGTCTTGACTCTCTGATGCCCAGTTAATCCTAAATCCTAAAAAAAAACTAAACACATGATTTTCTCTAATAACAAAACCAAAGACCTACAATCTCCTTTTCAGATATATTCTTCTGATAACATCAAGATAGAGCATGTAACACACACTAAACTACTCAGCGTCACAATAGCGTCACAATAGATAGTAACTTGACATTTGACAAGCACCTATCTCTAACCATAAAAAAGTTCGCATTAAACTAGGTTTTTTTTATAGAGTTAAACCGTACCTCACTGATATCACAAGACAATCATTTGCCAGAACTCATCTATGCAATACCCTTCTCTGTGCCTCTGCCATTTTCACCAACCTGAAAAAAAATGATCTAGCAAGGTTAGAGGGCTGCTATAATAAAACTGCCAAATTTGCCATTAATTCCCCATATAGATCCCATCACTGCATTGCACTCTGCCAACTAAACTAGCATGAATTACCCAACCTCCTAAAATTTACTCAGCAAAAAATGTCTCATGGTACAATATATCAACCAGAAAAATGTCCAGCACTCTAACCTGTTTCAACCACAAATTAACAAAACACAACTGAGATCATCCAACAAATGTCTGTTACAAGTCACAAAAGTGAACTACTACTGTGGGATTCTCTCTACTCCAATCAAATAGCAAGAACCTGGAACTTGAACCCCCAAATATTGTAACCAACCCTAACCCTGCACAATTCAAACACTCCTCAAATTCCACCCATCTAATTCTTGGCTATGCTCCTGTTTAACTCCTGGCTAAGCAATCTCCCACTCTACAAGGCCTTAACCCCTCTATATAGACAGTAAACAATACACTTGAATGAAACCTTGTAAATACTGCTTTTGTAAATAACAAATCTTCATCTTCTATTCTTAACTGCCTGAGCATTTGCTGTGAATGTTTTGTTGAATAACACTTTTTTTTATTTGTAATAACTGTATACACTGTACTATTTTTATCAACTTAATAACTTAATTTTCTGTATCTGTTTTTTGCTATGTACTTTTTGTATCCTTTGTAACTTTTGGGTCTTTTCCCCCGGGCCTTCTCTGAAAATGGGCATCTGCCCAGATGGACTATACTGGTAAACGAACATCAAATAAATAATTGCAGATCACCATAGACCAAATCCTGTACCATATCCTAGTCAGCTATAAGTCACCCTTCATGTCCCAAGAAGCTCTCAATGTACCTGGACCTACTGTAGATACTTAACCATGCAACCTAACATCCTACTTATAATAATAAAACAAATTCCTTGGAGTCACCAGTGGCACCTCGTTCTTCAACAAAGTAAATCAAAAAGACGAGATGCCACCACAGAGAATGTTTATTGATAAAACACAATAAATAATAATGTTAAAATCTGGATGAGCACTTTCAGCCTTTTAAGGTCTTCTTCAGATCCTAAATAGCAGGTAATCTGTTCTTTTTCAAAATGTAATGAGCCAATGAAATATCTTTGCAGCCACTGCCACTGCCGTATGGGCTTCAAAGGGCTTATACCATTCAGTCCCAGGAGTTGGTCGGCTTGCAAGTCAGCTTATCCACCTTGTCACATAGTTTACCAGTCAGCAGTTCAAGAGATTTGCAGAAGAATGGGACTTTTTTCATATTACGAGTAGTCCTGAATGCCCTCAGTCAAACGGCTTGGCTGAACGTGCAGTTCAAAATGCAAAACCGCTGTTAGAGAAATCCAGACATGATACCCATGTTTTTCTAAACTTGTTAAATCTCAGAAACATTCCTCGTGATAAACATCTTGGTTCACTTGCCCAGAGGCTTATGTCAAGACAAACCAGAACCACATTTCCAATCAGCAGTAATGTATTCGTTCCCTGTGCTAAAAACAATGAAGCAGTAAAAGCCCAACTGTTGAAAAAGTGTTTGTCCCAGAAGTGTTACTATGATAAAACCAGCAAACTGTTCAGTTCTTTACAAAAAGGGGGAGGTAGTGAGGATCCAGACGTCAGAAGTTTTTGATCACAACAGATTTGTGAAAAGTTTCTCTCTCAAGAGCAGAAATCGTACATTGTGGAATCGCAAGGAGTGGAATTCGGATAAAATCGGAAGAATTTGTTACCAGTGTCCAAACCAGTGTTACAGCATCTTGCCTGTGACCTGAGACTCTAGTTCTCAGAGTGACTTGTCCAATGTTCCTGTTCCAGAGAACATTCCATTAGCAATCCCCATTCCTGAGAAAATCCCCTAGACTCCTCAAGCAAAACATTCCCCAGTGAGTGCCCTTGTTGCTAAACCCAATCCTAACTATTTTGTTATGAGAGCAGGTTGCATCTCGAAACCTAGTTCCAGATACACAGCAGCCTGGACATGACTGTTTTTCTTTTAGTGTCTGTATAATTGCATGCCTATTGAAATGTCATTGCGTATGAGAGAGCTCAGTACAGAGGGAGGATGTAGATAAGAGTGTGTGATTATACCTTTAAGAAGCTTTCCAGTGAGTTAGTAGTGCATATAAGTACTGAGCATGTGCAAGCAAGAGTGCCATTTTGAGTGAGCAGCCAGAGTGTGAGCATACAAGTATGTAGTCAGTCAGTCAGTTCATTTGTTTAATGTTCCTGCCATCCATCCTGATGTGTTTCTATACAGTAAACTACTTAAATGAACACCCAAGCCCCAACGTCATATTAATGAACGTAAGCAGAGTGACAGCTTTCTCCCATAAAATCCATATCTGGTATGGTGTCCAGATCTATGTTTGCTGTATTTGTTGTTACTTATCTAGCAATGGACTGACTTTGTGCTCATTGTAGGCTGACTGTGAGAGGTGTGCTCCTGGGAACTTGAAGTCTCAGTCATGACAATCCCTTATTAGAGCATCCAGAGATTTGTTGTACCTGGCCAGCCCATGCAAAGTGTGCATTGGAGTCCTCCAACAAAGGATCAGTGACCGAACTCCAATTCTGTGATTCTACGCATGTCCTCCCCCAGGTCAGAGAAGACTCCACAACAAGAGTATAGGAGACCACCGTGGAGTGGATCCTCCAATGCCAGCTGGGGGATGTAGGGACTGCCTACAGTTTAGACATGTACGTTTTCTCTGGACATGTGATATTATTTGTACTTTGGTGTGGAAGAATACCCTTAAGGAATATGGAGGATGGTTAATTGCATATGCAAGTCTATATGTGGACCTCTCATGACTTCATGCCACCCTGGCATGAACTACCTTGACCACTGGAGAGTCCTGGTGCCCAGTACCTACCGCCTGTTTGTAGTTTGCTCATTAGCTCTTGCTTCTGATGAGTGAAGGCCATCTTTGCTATATCTAGATGTAGAGAACTGTCTTCCCATGAGAAGGAGATTCTGAGTGTAATGATGCACCTCTTTTGAGACGGACAAGGATAGTCAGACTTCTCCTGAGGATTCTCCTGAGGAAATGCATCTGTACCAGATGGTGTGATTCTGTCATCTTTAGTAATGAGCTTAGGCAGGCAGTACATAATGTCCATTTGCATGAACTTTCTAGGATTTTGTTGAAGATCCTTCAAAAGAACATAGGAGTTGACCACTGTAGAGGTTGTATTTGATGCCACTGGATTCCCTGCCTTCATCTAACTCTTTCCAGTACCCAAAAAGTAGAAGCTTCACTGTATGAAAAGGAATGCTTCTAAGAATCCAGGCAGCATTGTCTCCACACTCCATACACAGATTCTAGAATGCGGATTCTACAGATACCACTGCATCATTTCTGACTGTCCTGTAGAACTTCCCATAAAAGGTGGTTCTCCATGTTTGCCCCATCACCAAAATCTGTGGGGTTTTGGATTTGGTTTTGAGTGGCCATGTCTTGGAGCTGTTAAGTCATCTCATAGATAGTACTGTTGAAGTACTCATGCTCTACTCCTAAAGGAGCTGCAGAGCCTGTTTCGTCTTCTGAAAGAAGCACAGAGATGTAATCATTTCTTTCTGGTATTTTGTTATGGCTCCTTACAAATTAGACATCTAGCTCCCTCAATGTCATATTAACCAGTTTGTTCCCCATTTTAAGTCCCAGCACCTGACATCTCCCCATGGGAGTATTGCTTTCCCTTTTGAGATTTTCCTCAGTGGAGCACAATATTTATTTCAAGGCCAGCAGTGATAATGAGAGCTGTTTGATGAAATGCTATCATCCTTAGTTGGTTCAGGATTTTTCCGATATTCCTAGAGCATTTCCCTTTTGACTGTGTACTAAGTGAGTTGCAGTACCTCTGAATGTAAGCTTATGCTTCCTCACAGCTACCAGATGGAGTACAGCAGTTATTTTGGCTTGTACTTCCAAGTTTCTTTGCATTTGGGGCATGTTTCTCAGAATTCATCAAAATGGTGGCCCTGTGGTGGGGCTTCCACCAGCTCCTTTCCCTGTCGAGGGGCAAATTGGTGGCAACCACTTAATCCATCTCTCTGTAACATACTGCTCCATCATCTAAGCCACTAACTGAACTTTAGTTAACTGGGTCACAGGTGGGAATATATCTCTCTCTGCCACTGGGCTGTAGTCAGTTATATTCTTTCCCCTTCCCTTTTTCTAAAGAGTATGGAAAGTACAGTGACATCTTACTTTTCAGTAACCCAGAACAGCCAGTATGTCAAATTATGAATGGAAACTCTGTTTAAGGTCTCCAAATCTTTTGAGTTTCTAATGCCATGACAGGGATGGACCCCATTACTAAGTCAGGGTATAATTAAAGTTCATGAAAGTAGTATTGTTTCAGTCTTAGATGTTATCCAAAAGTGCTGTTTGCAACACCTGCAGTATGCTCTGAACTGACTCCTGCAGTTCATATGTAGTTACATATATTGGGTGGCATATCTAAATACTAGACCCATTACTCCTACTAATATTGCAACTGTCTGGATATATTTCTCCGACTTTGCTCTCATTTTTGTTTACAAATCCTGATGTTTTATGACTCTGTTTCTCCCTGTACATAAGGTATTGTAATCACTAGGTGTAGCAATTGTAATGATCACTGCTACTTTTGTATTTTTTCATGCACTACTATATCTGGTTTTCTTGCATCTTTTTTGAACTGTTGGTAATGGGTAATCCCATGTAATGTATGTTTCATCATTCTTTATAATGCTTTGTAGTTCATGTTTCCAGTGTGTCTCCGCTATTTATATATTGCAGTGTTTGCACAATCCCCTATGTAACAGTCTTGCCACATTGTTATGCCTTTCAATGTACAGGTCCTCTGACATGAGTGCATCACACCCAGCAACAAGATATGGAACTGTTTCCAGTTCTTTTTTACCGAACCTGCATTTGTCTGTTTCTACCACATGTTCAATGGATTTTGTAAAGCACCATGTGCATATACCACTCTCCTGGGCTCCCATTATTCATTTTTCACCCTTTGGTTTCAAGGCACATCTCCTTAACCATTCCTGCATCAAATCCTGATTGACATGAGCTTGTTACAGGAGATCTCTGTACTTGCCACAATATTTATACCTTTTCCATTTTTCTTTCCTCCTCCTTTTAGTCTTTCTTTTATTTTTTGGCACAGTCCGTTATTGTCTGAATCTGAAGTAGTTAAGTTTATTTATCTGCAACCTGTGGGTATTCGGATCCAGATCTGATCCGAGCTGGCGACATTTTATCAAGCATCTGCTCAAAGCTCCTCCCCTTACCCATAATCCCTCACCTCTCCTACCTTCCCCCAGATCTCGTTTGCTGCTTCATGTGTACGCATCGTGGTCTCTATAGCTCCAAGTTGGGTATAGTAAGTGGAACTTTTGTTAAGTTAGTGCGTGAGAGTAATTGTTTGTGATAGCCCTTCTCCCCTTCGTCTTGTCGGTTTGTTTAAAAAAATAGAAAGTTTGTGTTTCTTTTTTGAATAGAGTAGGCCTAGCCAACTCCTGAGTGTGTGTGTCTAGTTTAGCGTTTGGCTCAGTGGAGTGTGTTATGGCTGACCAGCCTAAACCAATGTTCAAGAAATGCACAGAGTGTGGCCACAAGCTTTCTCCGGCTGATGGCCACACTCTGTGTGTTATTTGCCTTGGCGTTCCCCATCTTAGTTTGCCATGTACTGTGTGTGCAGGGTACAGTCCCAGAGCCCTTAGAGAGGAAGGTGAAACTGGTAGCCAAATACCTGCTACCAGTTTCTGCCTTAGAGACGACGGCCTCAGCATCAGCTCCTGTAAGCCGATCAACCCCCCCCCCCCCCAGGCTGGGACGCAACCTCCCTCTAAGCCTGCAGAGGTAGGGACAAACGCTACAGTTGTTAGGACCACTTCTCCTCAGCTCCATTCCCGGAGGTTCTCCCCGGAGCTGTCGGAGCCCTTGGATCTGAGGCCGCCTTCGTGATAGTCTCACAGGGCCAGATCCGATTCGGTCGCCTCCTCGCGGTCGACTCCGAGTCTATCGGAGCTTGATGTGGACAGGATGATGCAGAGATTCATTCGGACCCAAATCCAAGTGGGAGTCTTGCCACGTCCCTCTCCGGATGGAGAAGGGACCTTTATGCCCTTCTATCCTAGCTCTCCTTCCCCAATCAGACCATCGGTTGAGTTTCTCGGATCAGACTTGTTCGGATCCGAGCAACTCTCTGGGCCGAGAACAGGGAGCCGGATCCGAGGGAACGGAGATGTCTTCTGCTCCGACTTTGTCGGATCCGAGCCATTCCTTCGGAACCATGGCTACCTTGGCCCCGATCCTCACAATGGAGCTGGGAAGAGCTTCTTCCTTGTTGGTTGCCAAGGAGGTGCGCTCTCCTTCGGTCTTCACTGTGGTGGAGAGGGTTCTCTCCCAGGGGTTGAGACCCCAGCCCATTGCCTTGGACTCTGCCCAGGCTGCCTTGGATTTGGTCAGGACTCCCATCAGCTTGTCCCAAGGACAGCCCATGCCAGAGGACCCCCAGGTGGAACCCATTGTGGAACCCCCCCATGACTCACGAGCCCTCTTCAGAGAGTCCCGCTGAGGATGTCCCATGTAAGCATTTGTGTAAGAGGAGGCACATGGACTCCCCCGAGTCCCTCACAGAAGATACTGCCTTAGATGAAGGTGGGGTTTCCCCCAGGTCATCTCCCGAGGATGTCTCCTTTGGAGACATCATGGAAATCCTCCGCCAGAGGGGGAGGTTGGTCAGCCCCAAAACCCTCAACGGACAAGTCCGTATTCTTGGAGTCCTGTGGCACGGGCCCATCTACATCCTGGGTGTCCCGTCCTGCAGATCCATTAGTGAATCTGATCACCACGCGGGCATGGAAGGAGCCTGACACCATAGAGCCAATACCCAAACACCCGGACAGGATCCTTTCTCCTCCCACAGACAGACAGACTTGGTACAAGTGATCCCTTGTGGATGCTATGGTGGTGGTGGCTGCCACCAAGAGAGAACTGGCTCAGGAAAGTTCTTCGGTCCACCCTCTGGACAAAGAGTCTAGGGTGGTGGATCACTTTGGGAAGCAAGTTCTTTCTTCAGTGGCATTTTCCATACGAACGCTGAATTATTTGGCACACGTCATTCAACTACAGCGAGACCTGGTTAAGGAATTTGCTGTGTTCCCCGGTCCCTGCCCCCCCCCCCCAGAGTCCTTGTCGCCAGAGGACAAGCAGCTGTTCTCGGCAAAAATGTCGACTCTGAAATCCGTTTCTAACATGTCCATGCGTCTTCTTTCCCATGCCACCAAAGGAGTGGCTAGGGCAGCTGGGACTGGCGTAGTTATGAGGTAGTATGCCTGGCTCAGACTGTCAATTCGCGGATCCCTTCAAGGCATCTTTCACGAATGCTCCCTTTGACGGTTCCTCCCTTTTTGGGAAGACCGTTCGTGACACCTTAGTCCAGAGCGAGAAGGACGGGAAAACTCTGCCTGCTGTCGGAGTCCGCTTCTCTAGCCCTCAAAGATCCTTTTCTAGGAATCTGAGGGGGCAGAAGAAGATGTGGTTCCGAAAATCTCAGTTTTCCCACGACACTCAGGGCAACTCCCCTAGAGGCAGAGGGGGACAAGACAGACACCGCCCCAGAGGCAGAGGGGGTCCGAGGAACTTTTGGGTCGAGTGAGACATTCTCGGACCGACCCACGCAGCAACACTGAGGGGTTGCCCGACTGTCCTATTCTGGAGACAGTTGGGGGAAGATTGTCATTGCACCTAATGGCTTGGGAGTCCATCACGACGAACCATTGGGTGCGCCAAATAATATCTAGAGGATACTCCATCCCGTTCCTCACCCCACCTATACAATCAAAGTGCCTCCCGGATGTCCCACCCGCAATGCACAAAATTTCAAAGCTGCTTTATAATAGAGCCATCAAATCAGTCCCCCCCAGATCAGGCGTTTACTCCAGGTTCCTTTTGGTGCCAAAAAAGACGGGGGACCTCAGACCCATATTGGACCTGTCTACTCTGAACCTGTCGATAGTCAAACAGAAATTCTGGATGGTCACCTTACAGTCCATCCTACCTTATCTCCGAGGATGCGACTGGATGTGCTCGATAGACCTCCAGGAAGCGTACTACCACATCAAGATTTGCAGAAGCTCCAGGAGATTTCTTCGCTTCCGGCTGGGAGCCAATCATTTCCAGTTCGGAGCCCTACCCTTTGGTCTCACCACAGCCCCCAGGGTGTTTACCAAGGTTATGGCAGTAGTAGCGGCTCACCTGTGGCTTCAGGGAATTTGGGTGTTTCCTTACCTAGACGATTGGCTCCTAGCTGCTCCCACCAAGCGTCTACTTTGCATGACCAGAGACACCTTCATAAATCTTGCAGTCAATCTAGGGATCACCATCAACATCTCCAAGTCCCGCCTAAATCCGACACAGACCGTGGAATTCATAAGGGCATGGTTGGACACACTACTATTACAAGTTTTTCTCACTCAGGACAGGATCCATAACCTACGGGCCCATGTGGCAGTAATCCTCTGCCCCATAGGACAACAATGGTGAGCGACATTCTCTGCGTCCTCTGCCCCATAGGACAACAATGGTGAGCGACATTCTCTGCGCCCTAGGTTCCATGGCAGCAGCAATTTCAATTCTACCATATGCGCGCCTTCACATGAGGGTGCTTCAGCGGACCTTGGCAGTTCAGTGGTCTTGGTTAGACCTCCCCATGGACTATCCCATATGGATCAGCAAACCCTGCAAGACTTCTCTTCTTTGGCTCCAATCACTGGAAATCTTGGCAGGTTGCCCATTCTTAACATCCCCAGCCCAAACCACAGTGACCACGGACGCCTCCCAGCTCGGGTGGGGGGGGCACCTTTTGGGAGGGACAGTCCAAGGCACGTGGTCCCAAACCGAGACCAGATTGCATATCAATGGTCTGAAGATGAAGGCAGTGCTTTTAGCGTTGCAAGCCTTTCACACTGTTCTCCCCTCGGGGACGATTGCAGTTCAGTCAGACAACATGTCCATTGTCTGGTACATCAACAAACAGGAGGGACAAGATCTTACCTTCTCTGCCGCAAGGCCATGACAGTGTGGGAGTGGGAGATTTCCACAAATCGGTTTCTGATTGCAACACACATCCCAGGACGCTCCAACATTTTAGCGGCCAGATTGAGTCAGGCTATTCTAATGCCATACGAGTGGTCTCTGAAACAGTCAGTAGCGGAGGAGATCTTCCTAGGGTGGGGTCACCCTTGCTGCGATCTCTTTGCATCTCCTTCCAACGTGAAGTGCAGCGAGTTCTTCGCTCTAATCCCCTCCCCACGGGACTCCCCCAGAGATGCTGTAGTGCATGCTTGGCCTCCCGGGTTACTGTATGCCTATTTCCCGCTACCATTAATTCCGAAGTTTCTTCAGAAAGCATACCAACTGGGGTGAAAAGTGATTCTCATTGCCCCGTTCTGACCTTGTCAGGTGTGGTTCCCCTTCCCCTGGTCTCATGCTGTAACTCCTCCACGGATTCTCGATCCCTGCCCGGATCTCATATCAGTCTGCCCGATCTGGACAGCCTCAAGCTGAGGCTTGTTTGCTCCAGTTCCCCTGATCGCTAGGACTCCCGGTTTATCATCTTCGGTCAAGAGTATCCTGGTGGCATCCCTCAAAGCTTCCACTAGGAAGGTTTATTGCAGTAAATGGAAACACTTCTCTATTTGGGCTTCTCAGAGAAACCTAGATCCATTTACTGCCCTGGTTCCTGCAGTCCTGGAGTTTTTGTCATATTTTTCAACAAGGGGCTAGTTCCTCCACAGTGAAAGTACAACTGGCAGCCATATCTAATTTTCATATTGGCGAAAATTTGAATGCTCTGGCCTCCTTGAGGTTGTGCAAGGCCTTTCTAAAAGGTACTTTTCTCTTGCATCCCCCGGTTATGAATTTTGTTCCCCCCCCCCTTTTTGAACCAGCAGCATCAGTAGACTTCAAATTCCTGTCCTGGAAGACAGCTTTTTTTAGTGGCCATTACTTTGGCTAAAAGGTTTTTGAGATCCAAGCTTTGTCTGCTGTGCCCCCTACTTGATTTTTCATAAAGACCGGGTTTTGCTTCGCATGAACCCTTCTTTATTACCGAAAGTGGCTTCTGAATCTAACATTAACTAGATGATTAATCTGCCTGTGTTCTTTCCAAATTTCCAGAACAGGGGTGAATATAAGCTGCACTTGCTAGATGTTCATAGACAGCTTTGTTTCTGTCTACACAGGACTAAGCAATTTTGTAAATCTGACCAATTATTAGTGTTCTTTTCTAGACCCTTTTTGGGCAAGGCCATTTCCAAGGTCTCCTTAGCCAGATGGATTACACAATGTATACTGCAAGTCTGTAGGGATAAAGGCCTATCCCCACCTGGTCCTATTAAAGCCCATTCCACCAGATCTATGGCAACTTCTGCTGCTTTTTGGTCTAGGGTTTCTCTGGATGATATCTGTGCAGCAGCGACTTGGGCAAGGTCACATACATTCATCTCTCATTATAAGTTGGATTTGATCTCTGGAGAGAGAGCATCCTTTGGCTCTGTGGTGCTCAGGAATATCCTTCCATGAGGGCCTCCCAGAAGTTTTGGTAGCTGGGGACTCTGTCCCACAGGTTGCAGATAAATGAAGTTAACTACTTCAGATAAAGAAGTTATGTACTCACCATAACGTTCCATCCGAGTAGTTATACTTCATTTTCTGTAACCGTCCCTCCCTCCTTCCCCCGAACCTGTTCTAGGTTAACGTTACTGAGTTGCTAATTGTTTGGTTAGTGGCAAACTCTATCTGAGAGAAGGTAGGAGAGGTGAGGGTTTTTAGGTAAGGGGAGGAGCTTGGAGCAAATGCTTGATAAAATGTTGCTGGCTCTGATCCGATATGGATCCGAATACCCACAGGTTGCAGAATATGAAGTATAACTACTCAGATGGAACGTTTTGGTGAATACGTAACTTTTTTTTGCATACTGGTTTTTGTTTCCATTCCTGCTTGACACCAGAATTCTTCTGCCAAACTAAGAAGAGAGGTAATCTTAGACCTCCTCTCCTCATGTTTTAAAACTTTCACCGTTTGGATCTGGTGAGGTCAACAGATATGTATGCAGTCCCATGACTGCAGATCTGTACATGTAATCAATTTCGAGGAGGCCTATACTTCAGAGTGAGGAATATACTTATTTTATTTATTTTACATTTGTTGACCGGGCTAGTCTAGCTGGATATATGTCCATTTTCAGTAGAGGCCCGGGGAGAAAAGCTCCAAGGGTAGATTACAGATATAAAAAAAACATATAGGAAACGGAACATAGACATTGTTAAATACAATTTTACAAAAAAAAGCAGTAAGTAGGGAACATTAATGTAAAAATTGCAAACAAAAAAAAAAAAAAAAACAGAAAGCATACATATAAAGTTACTGTAAGGATAGATAGGATAGAAGAGGAAGGAGTGAGTTAACCTGGGTTGGTGCAGGAGCATAGCCAGTGTTTGTTGAGATGATTTTTTATTTGTTTTTTAAAAAGTGAGAGAGAGCACAAAGATGTGATGTCAGGGGGTAATTTATTCCACATTTTTCCAACAGAGTTGGAAAAGAGGCAATCTCCAGCAGAATTTTTAGGTTTGGTAATATTTATCAGTAGCTTATTGGAAGAACGTAGATGCTTCAGGTTATTGTAAGGTGAAATGAGGTTAGTGAGTATGGGTGTTTTAGTTGGTTGGTATAGGATTGTATGAGCTATTTGGAATTGTTGAAATAGGAGTTGGTTAGGGAGTTCAAGCCAACCTAGTTGTCTTAGGTTCAGGCAGTGGTGAGTTTTAAATGGGGTTCCTGTTGCAAATCGAGCAATATTATGGTAAGATTGTGCTAGTTTATTGATATTGTTTTTGGAAAGGTTAGTGAATAAGGCAGATGCATATAGTAGAGAAGAGGTTAGATGGGATCTGGCTAAGATTGTCTTTGCGTCTGGTGAAAGGAAGGCTTTGATTCTGTAAAGGGAACCTATTTTCTTATTAACTAATTTGATAGTATTGTTGATATGCGTATCAAAGCTAAGGTTGATGTCAATGGTTATTCCTAGTAGTTTGGTAGTCGTTTCTGGGAAAATAATGGTGTTGTCAATGGAAGTAAGAGTAAAGTTAAGAGGGGTAGATCTATGGGAAGGTGAGAACAATAGCAGTTTGGTTTTTTTAGGGTTGAGCAGTAGGCAGCGATCAGTGAACCATTGCTCGACAGTAGTAAAAGCCTTTTGTGTGATAGACTGTAGTTCAGTTTGTGTATTGGCAGAGCAGATAATAGTAGAATAGTCAGCATATTGTATGCAGATAGTGTTTGGGATAGCTAGATGGAGGTCATTTATAAAGATAGAAAATAAAAGGGGGCCTAGGATAGAGCCTTGAGGAACTCCCAATGAGATGGGGAGGAGACTAGATAAAGTATTTTTCCAGAGAACTGCTTGCTGACTGTTTTCTAGGTAAGATGTAAACCAAGTTAAGGAAGGAGGATCAAGTGAGAGTGATTTAAGAATATGCAGAAGAAGTTTATGGTTAACCATGTCGAAGGCTTTAGATAAGTCTATGAAGACTGAAGATGATAGGATGTAGTTGTTACGGTTACAATTAATGGAGTTGGTAAAGGAGAGTAAGGCTGTAGTAGTACTATGTGATGGTCTGAATCCATGTTGGCAGTTAGCAAGTAGGTTATTGTGTAGGAGGTGGTTAAGGAGTTGTTTGTGAATACATTTTTCCATAATTTTAGCTATAGGTGATAGAGTGCTATAGGACGGAAATTAGAGAGGTCGTTGGACTTACCCCCTTTGTGTAGTGGGATGATATAAGATATCTTCCAAATAGATGGGAAAATTCCTTCCTGTATAGATCTATTTATTAGTATAGAGATGGGATAGGCAATAGTTTTAGCACATATCTGCAAGTATTCTGCAGGAAGTTTGTCAGCAGAAGGAGTGGTGGGTTTTAGCTTTTGAAGCAGTGATAAGATAAAGGAGGTAGATACAGGTTGCAAATGAAAGGAAGGAGGTAGATTTAAAGTAGGGAGGGGTAGTTTAGAGGTATCAGGAGATAGATGGCTAGCAAGAGTTTGGATAGTATTAGTAAAAAATGAATTAAAGTCATTGGCTGTTTGTGTGGGGTTTTCTGGGTTGGAGCCCTCAGGGGTTGGTGTGATAGACTGGCTAGGGGATAAAAGATTATTGATGCTGGACCAGAATCTTTTAGGTTCCTTGTTGGAGTTTTGTTGGAAATGTTGGTAGTAATTCTTTTTGTCCATTAGGATGGCTTTTTTAGTACTGTTTCTAAGTTCTTTGAAGTTTTGGTGATCTGTTGGATTCTTGGTGGCACGCCATTTTGCCCAGTATTTGTTTCTAAGGATAATTTGTTGTCGAGTGGTTTTGGTTAGCCAGGGTGCTACTTTAGCATTAGTTCTAATAGTGCGATTTGGGGCATAGTGGTCTAGGATAGATAGGAATGTGGAATTAAAATGTTGGACTGCTCTGTTTAGAGGGAGATGTTTTAGGGGAGACCAATTAACTTGAGTTAATTCATCAAGAAAGTGTTCATAGTTGAAATGTTTTTTTGAGCAAAGGGTTGTATATATGGTAGGTAAAGTTAGGGTGGTTCTATGCCTAATGATATAGGTCAATGAGTGGTCGCTTAGTTCTTCAGGGAGAGTGCCAGATTGGTAGGTTTGTTGAGGAGTATTAGTAAGAATCCAGTCTAAGATGGTTTCTTTTTTGTTGGTTTTATTTGTTCTAGTAGGGTTATCTATGAGTTGTGTGAATCCATAAAGGTTAATATGGGAGGTAGGGTTTGTTTTGTTACAGGAATACCAATCAATGTTAAAGTCGTCTAGGAGTATTGTTTCTTGAGGGAGGTATGTGTGGAGTGTGTTGAGTATGCATTCTAAAGTGTTAATGTTATTTCCTGGTGGAAGATAAGCACATATGATATTAATGGTTTTAGAACTATTGATTTGAAGTTTAGAGGTAAGGATTTCTGCATTGTTATCAGGGCTAAGAGTCTGTTCTATACTGCTAATTCGGATATGCGCTTTATGAAGAATTGCTATCCCCCCACCCTTTTTAGTAATACGATCGAGTCTAATGATGTTATACCCAGGAGGAGTGATTTCACTGTCTTTGATGGATGGCTTAAGCCATGTTTCAGTTAGGCATAAAATGTCATATTGATGGATTTCTAGTAGGGCATGTACTTGAGAGATTTTATTACAAATACTACGTATATTGAGATGGGCAATATAGAGAGAGAGAGTTAGTTGGTCTGGTAGTAGATCGAGTGGGAGTTTTGTCTTGTTTTTTATAAGTATTTGAATGTGTATGGTTCGGTCCAGGGTTTGGATTTATGTCCCCGTCCAGGAGTAGATGGAGATGTTTAAAATCTTTAGGTTTAAGAAGTTCGTATAAGCTGTCTATTAGTTTTTTAGATTTTGATTTGTTTGATTAGATATGAGAAAATGTGTGGTATTTGGCTGGAGTGTATTTTGCTAGAGTTGTAAGGTTTGGGAGGTAGAAGAGAAGGTTGATAAAGGTGTAGAGGTTTCTTTAGATGAAGTAGTAATATTAGGGTACAGTGGGTATTCATAGAAGGTTAGGAAGTAAGTAGCAATAAGACAGGAGAGAGATGAAAAGCAGACAAGAAGTTTTAGTTGTGTGGAGTTTTGAGTTGTGTGCATTTTAGTACTAGGAGAGGTGAGTAAGGGAGAGACGTTTGTGTGCAATATGAGTAGTTTGAATAAGTAACAGCAACGACCAAAAGAACACCAGTGAGTAACAGCTCAACTTTCAAATATTTAATAAACAGAAATATCTCACTTCTCTAGCGCCTCGGCCAACAGCCTTTACAGAGTAGAAAATATAATGCACATTCAAAGTGATATATATAACAAGACTCATCAATTAATACATTTAAACAATTAATTATTCAATTATAAAACTAGAACTTTTAAAGTTACAATAGTCATATAAATCTGTGCCAATTACATTCCTTATTTAGTCCATAAGGACTTAAAGTGTTGTATTTCATAATTAAAAGAGATTCTTTTTGTCTTAACACATTTTTTTGAAGAATAACATTATTAAAATGTAGTGGTACATGTTCTAAAATAGAAACTTTCATACATTCTAAATTACCATCATGTTTGTTATTAAAATGTTCTGCAATGGGACTATTCATCTTTCTGTTTCTCACATCTCTAACATGTTCCTAGAGAAGTGAGATATTTCTGTTTATTAAATATTTGAAAGTTGAGCTGTTACTCACTGGTGTTCTTTTGGTCGTTGCTGTTATATGAATATTTACAAGTTTGAATAAGTAGTTCGGGGTGGAGGTAGGATGTTACAAATTAGTGGGTGTGGTGATTGGCAGAAGAGGTAAAGTGAGTGTATGATGTGTAGTAATTTGATTGGGGTAGATAAAAGAGGGGTGTGGTTTCTAGAGGTATTAATGTAGGAGCACTGGGGGTGGGTGGGAATTGGGGGCAGGGTAGGGGAGCGGAGTGAGCCCGCAGGGCGAACGGAGCGGGTAGAGACAAGAGAGTGGACAACCAAGTAAGACAATCAGTAGAAAGGGAGTAATCAGAAGGTAAGTTTAAGAGTGGGAGAATGAAAAAGCGAGTAAAACAGGCTTAATCTAAGGTGCTTATAGACAGGAGTATGTTGCAAGGCTACAGTAAGGTACGTGTATGTAGGAGAAATAGAGAGTAGTCAGTAAATCCAGGGGTGAGGATAGAGAGGTGTAGCACAAAAACTAAGACTAGACAGAGTAGAAATCAGGGCTAGAAGTAGGGTTGGGAGGTCTAGTGAGGAGAGGGTTGAGATCAAGATGCAGAGCTGTAGAGGTAGTGCGCCACCTAGTGGCCAGAGTTATATTTTCCACAAATCCCTCACATGCAAGGTAGGTAGGCTACAGGAGGGGAAGTGGGCAACCTACTACGAACAAGAGAGTCAAGGCTGTCTAGAAGGGGTAGATTGAAGATGAAAAAGAAATAAAAGACTAGTTAGAGGTGAGTTGTAGGCTGCTGGCTACCTGTAATGGGGAACTAGCCTAGCAAAGCAAGGTAATTTGTCAGGAGTTATCAGTAAAAATTACTAGTTACAAGCACAGTACATACTTCCACTGTTCTACAAAAACAAACAGATGGTCACTCAGGGAGCCCGAGGGTAGTTTCAAGGTCCAGATTTATATTCAGAGAACTTCAGGAGGGTGTTTTGCAGGTGTTAGATACTTGAGGTTCCCAGGCTATTAAAAGGTAGGTAGAGAAGAAAGAAGATTAAAAAAAAAGAATATTACCAGAAGAGCAGTAAGGTGGGAAACAGATAAGCAATTACAACTATATGTATTAGGTACTAATCATCAAACACCTAAACAGTTCTAAAAAAAAAAAAAAATACTAGGCAAATAACAGCATGATCTGATTTCCAAAAATACAGTCAAGTAAGAAACAGGTAAGCAATCACAGCTATATATGTTAGGTACAAATCATCAGATACATGCAACAGTTCTACAAGGCCTCTTGGCAGAAATTATTGCAATTGGTTACTGCTCAGTCCCTTAGAGTCGCATTTACTAGTAAATATCAGTGTTAGCACGCAAACAATGCAGTGATGGTAATTCTGCTAGTGTCGTAATAGTAATGTGTACAAATTAGCGGGAATCAAGAAATGTAATACATATGGTATTTCACTTGCCTGATGCTTACTAAGTCAGTGCAAATAACTCCGCGCTATTCCCTAGAGTAGCCTTTGGTCCGAGATTAGGAAGGTACAAAAGTATTAATGTAATACTAGCAGATATAAGTAGATGTCGATACTTGAATTGCATTCCAACTGATTAGTTCTGGGTAAATGATAGGGTCGGCAAGGTTGTAGTACCAGAAAGTAGTTATTCTACAAGAGTAGTACTACTAATGTGTACAAAGTAGTGGTATCAAGGATTTGGACCGCTTATGGCGTTCCACGTGCATGCATGACGCTAGCCGAGTTAAATTAGTGCGAATAAGTCCGCGCTACTCCCTAGTGCAGCCTTTAATCTCTTAACTAGTAAAATATTAGGTGTTCATGAAATACTTAACGGCAAAAGTACAAGAGCAGACACCAATAATTCCATATGGCCATGGTATACACTGATTTTTATTTATCACTTGATAAGCATGAAGCATTTTTTTTTTTTCTTGTCCAGCTGATCTAGTACCTTTTGGGGGCAGTCAATCTCCTGAAAACTTGAAGAGCAAAATGGTTTATAGTCTGGACTTTATTCTACTCTTAGATGTGAAGACTGTTTCAGTATTAGTTTGCCTTCTGAAGTATTCCTTACTGTGTTTTATTAGCATTTGTTTGTTTTATTGCCCATCGGTCATCAGCTCCCACACATTTATAGACTTCCTCCTACTCCAGATCCCTTTCTGTCCCAGACTATTTTCTTGATAATGCAGTTTTCTTGCTTTAAACAATGCTTTTGCACATTTATCAAGAACAAACAACATATTTATATCAAAGAAAGTTTTAACCACTTGCAGTTGTACTTTCTACTCTTCATCTCATGAACTTTACAGTTTTAAGTCATCCACAAAAGTAGTGAAGCCTTTAAGCAAGGCTGTTTTCTGGAAGCCAAATTGTAACCATAAACTATTCTGTTAAGTAAACCGCTTAATGGTTTAAGGACAAGACTAAACAACAGTGGTGACAAAAAATCACCCTGGGATATCCCCCTTTAAATTTTAATCCCTTGGATAATAATTTGCCCCTTGTCATGGTTTAACTGCAAGTGGTTTGTCACCGTAATTTAATTGATCAATGCAGGATGTATTTTATACATCTGTAAACACTCTTTTATCAATGAATATGGGATGCTGTTAAATGCTTCTTTTTATAATGTATCCATGCCAGACTTGGATTGTCCCCCGTTTTACAATTTTCTGTTACTGCTTTAAGTAGCAGCAAATGCTCCTTTGTTCCATATGACTTTCTTTTGTTAGCGTTTTGTCCTGTTGCCATGATTGAGTTTTTTCAAGTGACTCTAAACTCTGTTTGCATCATTTCCAGTTTATAGTTTGTACATTGTCAGAAGGCAAGTTGATGGTCTGCAGTTTTTAGGATGGTTTACAGGTTCAGTCTTAAGGAGGGGTATAATTTTTGCTGTATTCAACCAGGTCGGTGTCTGTTCGGGATATGTATAGAAGTATTTCTTGCTCAGGGCTAAATCTTTGTAAAGATGTTAATACTTGTAACCATATGTTAGGTAGTGCATCTGGGCCTGGGGTTTTCCAGTTAGGAGCTTTACTTAATTTTTTTTCCAGTTTCTCAGGGCATTACTTCATCACATTTCATGCCCTTTGCATTTGAATTCTTTATTAAATTTTCTATCCCTTCAGCATCTTTATGTTCCACAGGGTCATCATAAATATGTCTCCAAAATGTATCTATTTCTTCTTTTTTGGTTGTGTTTATATTCCTTTTCCTTAGTTTCCTAGTTTTCTATAAAACTTTGTGGGGTCAACAATGACTTGCTTATTTTGTACTTTTCCTTTGTATTTATCTGCATATCTTCTATTTTTTTTTTAAAGTGCTGGTATCTTTAGTTTATTTGCAGCAGTGTATGATAGATCCTGGTCTGTTTTTGATACTGCTAATTGCTTTAACCATGACTGTCTTTCTAAGTATTTGTATTGATCTGTTTCCTGTTAGGAGGTGTCACTATTAGAATACCTATCTTGGTTCGTAGTTTTCTCCATTCAGTGCTTCCGTGGTGGCATTTCTTCTCTTCCTTTCCCTTATTGCTTTATGTTTTTGTGGTAAATCTTTATCTGTTTTTAATTTAGCTGCATAGTTATATATTCTGTCTACTTCAGTTATTCCACATAAATTTTCTTTTGATAGTATTGATTACTGTGTTCATTTGTTTTATCAACTTTCTAACATTTTGGGTCTTCTTTACTTTATGTAATCTATTTCTTTCATTGATCTTAATATGTCTATCCATCTCTGTTAAATTAAGCAACTCTTCCCTTAGATCAGTTTCTTCTAAACTAAGAGCACATTTTTTGCTCTCCATTTCCTGCGGGCATTCTACAGAAAGTTATAGAACATCTTACTGTGACACATCCTCTTCAGATGCATTGTGTATTGTCTGCTGCTTCATCATGTGGGGACTCATTGGCCCATCGCTCCACAACATTGCCTGCATCAGAGTTGCCACTATTTCTTGCTCCTTCCCTTGCCCCAACTCACCAGTGGGGTTACATTTCTGCTTTCGTATGACACCCGAATAATGCTAAGTTATCTTATTGGACATGATTGCTGTCTTTTGGCATGTATGTGTCTAGGTTCAACACAGCAGGTAGCTTCATTTCACTCTGAGTGAACTGTTCAACATGGGAGGTAGCTTCAGTTCACTTTGAGTGGACTTCACTTTTAGTAGAAAATGTCAGTATTAGGTTTGTTGTCTGTGCCAGAAATATTTACCAAAACATTAGCCATTGTGATGGAGACCTTGAAAGATAAGGATTTTTTTTGTGTGTTTACCTGCCTGGATGACCAAGACCTAATGACCTCAGTAAGTGAGTTCTCTTTAATGTCACTTTCTTGAGTTTTTCTATATTTGCCGGCTTTATTAGTCATCATAAACTGAGAGAGGTGCTCTTTTGTCCTGGTATAGAGGATCGCCTTTGCTTATGCAGAGTTGGACCCCCCTCAGTCTCCATTATTCATGCCTACAGAAAACCCTATCCTAGATGGCCGTGGTGAGGATACATATGGGTGTTGAAGCATGGACATTTCTGTGCTCTTGGACCTCAAGGTAGCCACTGTTTTCACTGTCCTGTTTGTGTACGAGGATGCTTCAGTAGATAGTGGGTAATGAACATTGAGATACCTGTGGCTCCAGAATTATCATTCCCCTTGTAGATCTTCTGTAGGTGTCATTCTGCTATCACTGAACTCTGGAGCATTGGACATTGCCCATCATTGTCAGTGTGGGATATCCTTCATATAGCCAAACCCATTGCATTGCCTGGCACTAGATGCTGTGCTACTGCTAGTCTCTTGGGGATCCATCCACTCTCCTCTTTTTGAAAAGGGAAGTGGAGTCCTCCGGAAAGGAGGCCTCACATATACCAGCTTCATCTGAAAGCAATAATTCTCACCATGCAAGCTTTGAAAGCAGAGTAGAGACCAGAGCCTCTCCTTCTTTGGTCAGACATCTGGGCCATGGTTCAGAACATTAAAAGAAGTGATATGTCTGTGTACCTTCTTTGCAGATGGGGGATGCTATCTGGATTTGGATGTATACATAATGGTATCTCTTTTACAGCTCTTCATATCCTGGAGGAAGGGAAGGAGCATGCGGACTCCCTCAGTTCATACATCCAGTCGTCTCACTGACCAGAAAGTAGTATTCCAGGAATGCGCATCATAAGGACACCTGCATCATGAAGACAGGTGCTTAACTCATGAGAAGTGGTCCTCCACCTGCTCCACTTGGTTCTGCAGAGTAAGGTGGAGCTGATGGTAGGAATATTCTCCCTTCATTTGCTGAGAAGTTTCCAGTACTTTTTCGCCTTTCCCTTCATTTCCATTCCTTTTAGAGAAATTTATACAAGAAAGAAAAATTTAGACTTATCTAAATCTTAACATAGTAACTGAAATGTGTGTGGTTTCAGGCTACCATGTCCCTAACGGTGCAGGAACATATTCTAGTTTAAGCCAAGGAAGTCCCCTTCAGTGGGAATTACACGCAACATCTTGGATCATGATGGCAGATCCCCATTGTAATTGCAAAACTCATAAATGCAAGCTCTGGAATAAAAAAAATGTAGGAGAATAGCAAATGTTGAACATGACGGTTCTATAGTTATTTTTTGCAGGGGCCAAGTCCCCTATACCTCCACTAACTTGTATATACCAATTTCAAGGTCACTATATCTCAGGGAAAAGAATATTCCAAGCAACTGCAGTCTTGAGTTTAGCATATGCAAGTCTGCATTTTCACTCCTTACACTGTAGTGGGCTGTCTCATAGATTATATTAAGAGAATGTGCCTATTATGTAGGTCATACATTCATGGTGCTTTTGCCTCCTAGAATACTTAAGGCATCACTGAAAACAGAAGCAGTTTCAGATATACCTGGTCCTGCATTGTACTTTTTTTAATATATATTTTGAAATGCTTGTTTTCAGATGCATCTCCAGCAATCAGTTGCGATTTGAGTTCATTTCCCAAACAAATGTCTACTTAAGAGTAGTTTTCTTACAAGAAAGTAATTTAGGCTGTTGGTCAAAAAGTTGCATGTCATTTTTTTGTTGTACGATGTGAATTTAGAAGGAATTGCAACACAAATCACTGCTGTTTGGTTTTTGAGGGTGCAGCTGTTATTTTAGCTGAACCTTAATTCTGTGATTACAGTTCCTTTTATTGTATTGTTTGGTTTTGCATTTTTCTGGCTTGCACTGTAAGCTGTATCTTGCATCTGAACTTTGTCTCCCTGAACCACCCATTAACTTACTAATTCAAATCTATTTTTTTTTTATCAACCACTAAGTGTTATGCAATTGATTGTTCCTATTACACTGAGCAGAAATTTGCAGATTTGTAACTTGATATTTTCAAGTAACCTATGTTTAAATTAGGTGTTTTGATTTGTTTTAAGTAGAATGTTCTGTATTTGCTTCTGTCAGATGTGATTTGGTATTTGTCTTTACAGTTTTTCTAAGATTTATGAATCTTGTTCACAAACTTGGTGAAATTACATACTGAATTTGCTTGATACATAGGTTTCTGTCTTTTGTCTAGCAGCATTTCTGAGTCTTATGAAACAATGAAAGACTGAAGTCCCTTTAAGCTGCAGTTAGGTCAGAGTGTGGACATCTTGTGACACAAATGTTGCAAAACATTGCAAGATAAGTGCCAAAAGCTCATGGTTGTGCTTATGTAATTCAGGGATATGAAGTTATTACAAATGACTCTTTCAGAACTGTGCTAGTTAAGGAAAATGGTTGCTTTTTTACCACTTCTAAACAAAAAGTAAAGCTTGATTTCTGTGGAATTATTCAAGATGTGGGTCCAAAATGTAAATTAGAGACTATAAACTGGACAATTTCCAGCATACTTTGTTAAAAAGAGATTATTATGAGAACTACCTTTATTTTTATCCAATTGTAATACTCATTTGTAAACCTACCCCCACCTATCCCAGACCATAACTCGTGACTACCACATACTCACATGGTATCACCCTCTGTTTTGTCATCCCAATCATCTTTCTTGACAAAACAGTCTCTCGACATTTTGAACATTCAGCTATTCATACGTTCAATAATAAGCATTGCCTCTATCACTCTGTGACCAAACAGGCGCTCACTCAAATCGAGGGAAACTGTATATACGTACATACATGCACATATATAATATAATAATAATAATTTAATGACTGATGCACTATACAGGATTAATCTTCACTCCACCCCTTTAGAGCCAGAGTAACTTCAGTTCCCCAGTGCCCTGAAAATGATAAGAGTACTATAAAAACTGATGAATGAGTAATGATTTTAATTTCACTTAAAATCGCAACTGTAACTTAACAGTTTTCAATGCTAATGTCTTTTATCTAACAACCATATGCACATATCACACATACAGTAAAATTACCAATTTTAGAATATGCTTTAAAACATACTCAAATAATGCACTGTGGTATGTTCCAGCCATACTAACCAGAATAAGACATTTTTCAATCAATTATTGCATTTATAGTAGAAAGCACAATTCCAGAGAGTTTTTATATACTAAATTGGTCTAACTTTATTGTGAAACCAAATTAATTTTATTTATAATTCAGAAGGAATATCAGTTAATCGGAATCTGGGCAGCATGTATATTTACATCAGTTTATCAAACATTTATAATATGTTAAAGGTCTATCTGTTAACTTAGAGAAAGTTTTCCACTCGAATGCCTCTAGATAGCAAGAAACTCATATCAGTAATACTATAGTGCAAATAACTTATCTCTTTGAAAATAAGTCTAAACTTTACGTAAGTTGAATCAGGAAATTAGTTCACATATCACAGTAGATAATAGTGGGATTCTTTGGAAGAAGGGCAGAAAAATTATTAAATCTAAAAAAGTATGCAGTAAAAACTAAAGTATACCATATAACCTATTTAATGTAAAATGGTTAAAGTACTCCTTCCTCCCTGTATCAGCTGGGGTTCTTCAGGGATCCATTCTAGGGCCACTGCTTTTTAGCATATTCATAAATGATCTCTGCACCATCAAACAAGCTTGTCAGCGTCTTGCAATATGCTGACAGTGACACTTTCCTATACTTTGCAAGGACATTGACAAGCTACAACATATTACACAAGAATCTCTTACATCTACTTGACCATGGCTCTAACTCCCAACCATTTCTAAATCCCCAAAAATCAAACCTAATCCTATTTGCTCCAAACCAGCACACTGAACTAACCCCCCCCCCTATGCTTTCAAAAAAAAAAAAAAAAACTTGACCCCTACTTTCGTACTATGCACCCTTCTTTGATACTTGTCAGTGTATAATCTACTCAATCTTTTCTCTTTGATCGAGCTACAGTAAAATAGCTAAATTTGCACCAATATACAAAAGAAATCCTACCAGTGCCTGTCTCTTAAACAACTCTCTTGGGTAGAGTTGCTTCATATATCTTTTCCATCTAGGATTTGCACATACATTTCTCAGCAGGCCTGATCAATGCCCAACCTTGTTTAATATACTGCAACATTACATTACAAATGGACCACTGCAGTATACAGAACAAGCTTTACTCCAAATCACCAAATCATACAATTCAACTGGAGACTCCTTATATCTCCAGAATGTGGAACTCCCTTCATCTGACGCAGCATAGAATCACAGCATCTTTAAATTATCTTTTGCTTAAATTATAATTTAAAGATGCTATGGTTCTGTACTGCTTTGAGGGTCAGATGAAGGGAGTTCCACATTCTGGAGAAATATGAGGAGTATAAGGAGTCAAGTTTGGTCTGCATAGCATAGTGTCTTTCTTTCAAATGTGCCTTCATGCCCTTTCCACTTCTTCCATGTTTTCTCATAAAGTTCCAGCTTGTGGATTCAGTTCACATTATGGCCTCCGAAGGCATGAGTCTTAACTGGAATATGCGGCATGCCTTTTAGTAATTATTGCTGTCATTACTATTGTTACTACTACTATTATTTTTGTGTTTTGATAATGTTACAGTCAGTATTTTATGGTGTTTTCTGAATTTGTATACTTCATTTTGTTTTACCTTCCAACTAAGACATGCTCTTGCTATTTCTTTATCAAAAACAAAAAAATAGTAACTGATCCCCTATTCCCTCTGGACTTCTCTGAAGCTGCAATACTTATTTTGAAAGTAGTCTGGAGACCTTTTACTTCATTAATCTATGATAATAAGTGAACAGCCTTCATGTTATGTTGTCCTAGCTCACCTTTATTCTTGCTGGTTGGGTTCGGAGCCAAATCTCAGCTCCAACTCGGCCATATACCAAAGCTCAAGAACTTCTACTGGCTTGAGTCTATAACCTATCCCATGGTGCTTAGCAGCTGTTCCCCAGATCTCATTTGCCGCTTGAAGCTTCGGGATTGTCTTTGCTGTCTCAAGCTAGTAAAATTTAGTATTATACTCCTGTTTTTGTACCTGTCCCACTTATAGTATAGTGCCTTTGTAGTATTATTTGCTATATTTTCTTTGCGGCTGTCCTTTTAGGCCTTGTTTTTCTCTCTTCCCCTGATCTAGTTAAATAATCCGTTTCAGTTAGAGGATTCTTTCACCTTCTTTCCTCCCTTTAAGGAGTCACTGTTTAAGTTAGAGGCATCTCCTGAGGTTGGAGGAGATTGTTTAATTTAGAGACTTCTCCTCCCTAGCCTTTCCATTTTTTTTTCTTGCAAAAAAAATAAAAAAGCCTTTTCTATCTTGCTTCTACCTTTTATAGCACTTAAAATTTACTGTTATGTTAATTTTCTTCACAGGTAAACATGTCTAAAGAATCTGTTAAGGAGCACAAGCAATCTGGATTTAAAAAGTGTGATTCATGCACTCAAAAAATGTCTAACAGACGGACACACAAGTTGTGTCTACTGTCTAGGACCAGTCCATCTCCAAGACTTCTGCTCCATTTGTCATAGCTTCAGTGCAAGAGTCTTACAGGAGAGGAAAAATAAGCTCATTTTATGGGGCTTGTTGAAAGTTGAAGAAGGTAATCCGAACTCAAAACTGGATAAGTCTAAAAAGGCTGCTTCGTCGGCTCCTGTGTCTGAGCCATCAAGCTGTTTCAAAGATGCAGCATCCTCTGATCCGAAAGTTATTGGTTCCAACAAATCTGGATGTCCCTCTGTTCCATCCATCTCCTTGGAACCTTTGCAGAGCTGAAAAATGAGTCAGACACCATCCTTGGAACCTATTGATTCGGTGCCACAATCTCCTTTGTTACAGTCTGTTACAGGTAGCTACAAATAGTCAAGCCTTTCCTCTCAATCCTTCAGATATCAGACGATGATGTGGAGCGGGTCATGAAGAGATTGCTCTGGGCCGTAGCAGAAATTCTCTCGAGCCTAGCCCGTCGGATCGTGGAGCTGACAACTGTACCTCTGATAACGTCTATTCCTCCTCAGATTCTGATGAGTTTGGAGCCAGAGAGTATGGAAGTCGTTGTGCTGGAACCAGCAGAGCCAGTAATCACTCCTGATATCTCGCCTCCGTCTGCTCGGATCTCGTCTGTGTCTTCCATCGAGGGATGTGGGGGGGGGGGTCGACACTCCCTGGTCAGCTTCAGGGGGGGGGGGGAGAGTCGAGTCAGACCCATGTCGGAACAGACTCTCCCACTTGGCGCTTCGGCTCAGGTGAGTTCGGCTTCCACATCAGCCTCGGGGCTACCCTCCTTGGTGCCAGAGAGATCTCCTAGCCCCTCGGGACCAGAGTCTCTGCCCAGGATTGTGATGCCTTTGAGGTGATGTGGAGTGTGTTTTCCACTGAGTCTGCTCCACCTTCGGCTCCAGCCTCGCTTCCCCAAAAAGGGCTAGTGTCCACCTCTTCATCATCCCTTCATTACCCCCAGAGTAAAGAGTCAGTGCCCCAGGAAACCCCAGTGGGTGGAACCTCCTCTTCTGATACCTCCCTGGAACATCCCCTCGAGGAGGTCCCTCTGAAGAGACAGTGCAAGAGGAAGCATGTAGACTTCCCTGAGTCTGTCACTTCTGATACTGACTTGGAGGATTCAGAAGGGTCCCCACGGTCGCCCTCTGAGGATGTCACTTTTTCAGGACTTCCTGGAGATCCTTAAGCAGATGCGTGGCTGGAAATCCCTTTCCCCTACTGAAGATGAGTCCGTATACATGGTGGCATTTACCTCTCGCCCCTCCACCTCTTGGGTGTCTCCACCTTTCAACCCTCTCCTGGGTGTAATGAGTCGGAAGGTGTGGGACTCTCCAGAATCAGTGGACCCTGTTTCGCGGAGGCCAACTAAATTTATTCCAGCCCCAGAAGACGGACAGTATCTAACTAAGGGAGTTCCAGTAGATGCAGTGGTGGTGGCCGTGGCCACAAAGGAGGAGTTAGCTGAAACTTCTGCATCTGTCCATCCACTGAATAAGGAGTCTTGCACGATGGACAGGTATGGGAAGCATACTTTCTCTTCAGCAGCCTTTACCTTGCGGTCACTGAATTATTTATCACATTTCAACCGACTTCAGAGGGATCTCCTAAAAGATCTGGGAGATGCCCTACAAGGTGCTACAGACCAGGATTTATCAGATAAGATTAATTCTCAGCTTGCAACCTTAACCTCCATCACTAAATCCTCCATGCGCCTCATTTCCTATACAGCCGATGGAGCGAGCAAGGCAGCAGGCACAGGAATAGCTCTTGGGAGACATTCCTGGATGCCCCTTTGCGAGTTTGCTGAACCCTTCAGATCTTCCTTCATTGACGCCCCCTTTGATGGTTCGTCCTTGTTCGAGCCAGAAGTGAGAGAGAGACTCACCAGGAGCAAACAAGATGGTAAGACTCTGTCTGCCATCGGAGTCCGTTTTTCCACCCCTACCAGACCCTACTCTAAAGTCCAAAGGAACCTTATCTGACGCTTGTGGTGATCCTTACCCCAGGGGCATAGGGGGGAAATAATGTAAGACGCCATCCACGTGGCAGAGGGGGTCCGCAGAACCAGGGCGACGGCGATACTTTCTCTGGTCAGCCCTTCCAGTGCTCTTGAAAGGAGGCCCGACTATCTGCCTCTGGAAGCAGTTGGGGGGAGGCTATCACTGTACCCAGAAGCCTGGCTGAATTTGACTCTAGACAAATGGGCACAGTCCATTATATCCAGGGGTTACAGCATTCCCTTTCACTGTTCACCTCATCCGTTAAAGTTTATCCCAGACATTCCACCCAGTCAAAGAGATCAAGCAAAACTAGAAATTCAAACGTTGCTAGAAAGAGTCATCCAAGAAGTCCCCACAGACAAGCTGGGATCCGGAATTTACTCAAGGTTCTTTTTAGTTCCAAAAAAGACAGGGGACTGGAGACCCATATTGGATCTCAGCAGACTAAGCAAGTTGGTGAAGAAGTCAAAGTTCTGGATGGTAATACTGCATTCTATACTCCCTTTTTGGGGACGAGACAATTGGATGTGCTCGTTAGATCTTCAGGACACGTACTACCACATAAAGATGGACAGGCGCTCCAGAAGATTTCTACGTTTCTGTCTGGGAGCCAGTCATTACCAGTTCAGAGCTCTGCCCTTTGGACTAACCACAGCCCCCATAGTGTTTTACCAAATGCATGGCAGTAGTCACGACTCAACTGAGACGTCAAGGATTCCAGGTGTTTCCATACTTGGATGACTGGCTCCTAACTGCCACCACCAAGCAGCTACTAATCAAAGCCAAGGACTACACCATCCATCTATTCTCAAAACTAGGCATTCCTATCAATGCAGAAAAATCCGCCTTGTTGCCATCACAGTGTATTACCTTTATAGGTGCAGATTTTAACGCAAACGACATGTTGGCAAAACTGCCTCAAGAAAGGATTCAAACATTACCCAGTCAAGTGCTTGTCTTGCCCAAGAAGAAAAAAGTACAGGCAAGATTTGTCCTCCAGGTCCTAGGCTCAATGGCAGTGACAATAAGTCTAGTTCCCTGGCATGACTTCACATGTGAATATTACAGTGGCTACACATGCAAATATTACAGTGACTACTCTTCGCTCAGTGGTCCATACAGGAGTTATCCATGTCTCACCAGAGTCTCATTACAGACTCTTGCAAGAAGGATCTGCATTGGTGAATCCAGTGCACTCTGGTAACAATGGGCAGACCATTTTTACTTCCCCAACCTGTCGCTACAGTAACAACGGATGCGTCCCAGATAGGGGGGGGGGCATTATCTGGGACAGACAGTCCAAGGGGTTTGGAAACATCACTAGTACCATTTGCACATCAATGTCCTAGAGATGAGGGCGGTACGTCTGACGTTGCAAGCATTTCAGAACTCTCTTCCCACGGGAACTGTTGCAATTCAGACAGACAATATGTCGGTGGTATGGTACATCAACAAACAGGGTGGAACCAGATCATGTCCCCTATGTTGAGAGGCCCAGAGAGTTTGGCAAGGGGCGATATCTTCCCAACACTTTCTGATAGCAACGCACATCCTGGGGAAATCCAGCACCATAGCAGACAGGCTAAGTAGAGCTATTCTCAAGCCTCACAAATGGTTGCGAATAGAGTTTTTCACAAATGCGGCCAGCCTTGCTGCGACCTTTTTGGCACTCCCTTCAATGCTAAATGCACCAACTACTTTGCCTTCATTTCCCCCCTGGGAGAGTCACCGAGGGATGCACTTGTCCACGATTGGCCCCCGGGACTTCTTTATGCCTTCCCCCCCGTTTCCTTTGATTCCAAAACGTTATTTAGAAAGCCAGATCATTGAGTCGCAGGTTAATCTTCTTTGCTCCATGCTGGCCTCATCAGATTTGGTTCCCTTTCCTTTGGTCTCACCTTCAGGAGGATCCAAGAATCCTGGACCCAGTGCCGAATCTTCTGATGCATCAGTCAGGAACGCTCAATCCTGCCCTTCAGAACCTCAATGTGACAGCTTGGTTTCTCCACTTCCAATCTTAGCCAGGCTTCCAGAATTATCCCCTGCAGTTCACCACGTTTTGATCTCCTCACACAAAAAGACAACTAGGAAACTGTGCAAGCAAATGGAAGAGGTTCTCTTGTTGGGCAGAGAAAAAAAACACATGGATCCTTTAACAGCTTCTATACCTGAAATTTTGGAATTCCTGAGAGAAATTTTTAATCAAGGAGCAGTGGCGGCTACTATTCAAGTTCAGCTAGCTGCTACATCTAATTATTATGTGGGGGAACTCTGATCCAATGTAATGTCCCACAAGTTATGCAAGGCCTTCCTCAGGGGTACTTTCCTGTTAAGACCTCCTGTAAGAGAACCTCCTCCCCCACGGGATCTAAATTTAGTATTATCAGTGTTGATTCTTTCCCCTTCAAACCAGCATCCTCTTGTTCTTTAAAGTTTTTATCCTGGAAAACTCTTTCCAACAGCAGTTACCTCCGCTAAAAGGGTTTCAGAGTTGCAGGCCTTATCCATTCGTCCTTCCTATTTGATCTTCCACAATGATGGTTTCCCTCAGAACAAATCCCTCCTTCTTACCGAAAGTCTGTTCTGAAACAAATTCAAACCACTCTATAGAATTGCCTGTGTTTTTTCCTAATTATAGCAACAAGGCAGAATAGAAGCTTCACCAGTTGGATGTACATAGACCACTGCGCTTTTATTTACATGGGACGAAAGATTTCAGAAAATCAGATCAATTGTTTGTATCCTATTCAGAAACAAAAAAAGGCCGGGCAGTCTTAAAAGTTACTTCGCCCAAATGGCTTACTGATACTGTCAAATATGTTTATCGATCTCATAATAAAAAAACGCCAGGGAAAGTGAAAGGACATTCAACTAGTGCGGTGTCTACTTCATTGCCTTTCAATCCAGACTTCCATTGGATTCAATTTGTGCTGCTGCTACATGGCTCAGTCCTCACACCTTTATCTCTCATTACAAAGTAGATGTGGCCTCCCGGAACAGGGCATCCTTTGGTTCCACTGTGCTGCTGCTACATAGGTCAATCCTCACACCTTTATCTCACATTACAAAGTAGATGTGGCCTCCCGGAACAGGGCATCCTTTGGTTCCACTGTGCTGAAGAGTTTATTCCCTTGAGCCACCCAAAGAAAGGTGCTGGGGACTCTGTCCCAACCAGCAAGAATGAAGGCAAGATAGTACAACATAACTTAAAGAAGTTATGTACTCACCATAACATTCCATGTTTGTTGTCCAGTATCTCGCCTTCATTCTTGCATCCCACCCAGCCATCCCCCTCCTGGAGGATCTAGAGGAATTTTTACAATTGGCAAATATGGTCCGATTCCCATCTTGCCTTCCTTTTACCTTTATGACCAATATATTTAATATATTTTCTCTTTCTGTGTTAATCATGTCATAAGGGTCTCTGTCCCTCAAAGGGTCTCTCTCCCTCAAATGAGATCTGGGGAACAGCCGCTAAGCACCATGGGATAGGTTATAGCCTTGAGCCAGTAGAAGCTCTCGAGCTTTGGAATACGGCCAAGTCGGAGCTGAGATTCTGCTCCGAACCCAACCAGCAAGAATGAAAGCGCGATACTGGACAACAAACACGGAACATTATGTACATAACTTCTTTTTTTCCTAAGTAGGATTGTACCACTCTTTCAATACCAGATTAAATCCAGGATTACCAAGTCTCTCTCAAACATCTTTTTGATTTTAAAATGGTCTATTCCTTTCTTAGGTACACGTTTTGGCCATATCAGCCATTCATTGTCAGTGATAGGTATACCTTTGTCTCAAAAAGGTAAATCAAGAAATTCTTTAATGACCCTATGCTGGTGGCATAGAGGGATAAAGCCCTGATTATGGCCCTGGTAACAAGAATTGAAATAGTGACTCAGATGCTTGATTTTGCAGGCAGGGGATGATGTGTGTGCCCATGCTGGGGGAGAAGAGGATGGGTGGGCATTGGTCCAGTTATGCCTAATGAATCATACATAGCATGTATGATTGGCCAGAAAGAGGAAGCAGGTAATTAGTGAGAACCAGGGTGTAAGCAGGCATGAGCGTGAGCACCCAAGGTGGTGATTGCAGCTGTTGTGAAGTGCATGGGGGGAGACACATGTATGGCACAAGGGTTTAAGTGCTCCTTGTGGTGGTAAGTGTCCAGCTCACCACTGATGGGAGTATTTTAAATAAGTACTGGCATTGCTAGTATGCCAGTGTGAGCACAAAGTATCCAAATGGCTGCCTGAATGATGGCTCACTTTTGATGCCCCCCCCTCCCCCAATTAGTAAATACTCCTTGTGGGGAAAGAACAAATAGGAAGAGGACTCTATGGTGAAAAGCACTCTGGCAAATGATCCTGAAAAAAATGAAATTCTCAAGGTGTCTTTATTTGAGAGATTCTGTTAAGTTTTCAGACATTCTACAGTGACCTGCATTTATCACACTTGGCACTTGCCGATGGCCATTTTTGTGCTAACACTTTTTTTCAGCTCTTGGATTTGAGTATTGTCAACTCCCTATTTCTGCTTGTCCTTGTGTTACCCAAGGGAGTTTGGGTATTTAGGTTCTTATGACTAAAAAGCCTTTCATAGGAACACCTTTTCTGTGAAGATGAATCAACAGATCATTACAGCTGTAGACTGTGAAGTTTCATTTGACCAATTCATTCTCGCAAAATGTCCCGAAGCTCAGAGCAGAAGCAGGCTGTTTCTGTTTCGTAAGTGGATCTGTATCTGCAGTTTCAGTTCTACCACATTAGAATTTTTTTAAGTTGGTAATGGAAACTATTAGATAAACAGACATAGTATGAATGGCTGACCAGCAGCTGCATCGCTCTTTATCATAATGCTGTATAGGATGCACTGTAAGAGGAGTGAATTCCTATACTACATGGTTTAGTGGCTGTTGTACTGCAGTCACCTGACTTTCTTCCATGTATACATTCAGTAAGTGCTGTAACCTGCATATGCACTCTGGGAGTATAGCCTTGTATGGCAAAGGTGTCTTGTGGGACAGCCCATTGTGTTTTTTTTTTTTTTTTTTTTTTTTCATGCATCTACTTGTTAGTGTCCTGCCTCATGTCTAAGTGTCGGACTTATTTCAGTAGCTCTCTTAAAGAAATATGCTGCTGATATGTTAATACTTGCAGCATCTGTAAATCCTTGCAGTGACCGTTTGATGTAGTGCACATCCCAAAATCCTGCTTCAAACATTTCTGACATTTTCTATCCTTCATAAGTAACTTTATAGAAAGATATAAAGTTTTCAATCTTGCAAACATTATCGTAATCAGTGTCAGGGAATAGATCCTTGGCATGTAGAAATACTAGCATTCAGTGCTGAATAAACTAGCACAGGTGCAGACATAGGCCTAGGTTATGATGCCGGATTGCCACCATTTCACAGTAAAATATTTTCACTTGATACACAGAGGTGGTTCAGGCCTAGGCATTAGCATCTTTCCCAGAAAATTGAGGATCCTTCTACAAAGATTCCTACTGGTACATTGTCAGTTTTCCTTTGTTTTTGTTTTGATTAAGTCTGAAGATTCAAATGACACTTCATTAAAAGTCAGGACATCAAAGAAATTGCAGCAAAAGCCCTGGAAAATTTCAAAGACTTCAACCAAATACCATCATCAAAAGCCAAACAAATATGCAAATGAAGTGCTAGAAATGTAAACTGCACCAACAGATGCTACCACACAGGGGCATACCATAATGAAGCATGTTTTGAAGGAGGCTGTGCCTCCATTTACCCTCTTGTGAAAGGTCTTTGACTCCAAATGCCACTAACCTTTGTGTCTTACAATCATTTCTTCATATATTACTGTTAGTTGAGTAATTTTAAGGTTGTAATTTCTCATAGTTGCTCACTACATACAGGGCCTCAGTCTTGCTCCTTAAACATTACTGTACTTTAATATGTCTGAATTTACAGCTTTCTAGACAGGTTTTTCTTCCCCGATTGCTCTTTCTCAGAGTTCGGCAACATCAATGTTATCAGAATGAGAATAAAAATGTAAGGGGACAGAAGTTTCCAGTACAGTAGGGAGACTTGTTCCCACTACTATTTTTAATTTCGTATCCTACACTGTTAGCTGGAATATGTTGTTAACATTTCTGAAGTTGTGCTGTCAGTATCAGAGGTTGTTGCTAACTTCATTTTGAGGAGTCATATTGGAACCACAGCATTTGCCTGCAGTGAATTCAGCAAGAGTTATATTTTTGACATAAGTTGTTCTATGCTTAAACACACAAATCTCTTCAAATTAATGCGTCTCAGAATGGAAATGGAAAGAAAAAAACTGCTGAAAGAAGCTTTCAAAAATAAGTATATAATGTCCACTTTTAAAAAGATACTTTATTTTTTCACATTAACACTTCTGAATAAAGGGGGTGCTCACCCATATTAAAGGTTATATTCGTGACAATTGTCAATTTAAGTTATGCCAAGTATGTCTGTTTTGGTATTTATATTTCTCACAGTGTATGACAAGTAGGAGTTGGTATGGGATGGTGCAGGAAGTTACTGTAAGCACAAGTGAAAACTAGTGAGGCACTAAAAGTTACTTGTACTACATTTGACTTCAAAATGCCTAACTATATATTTGAGTATGTTCTCCTGTAGGATACTTTTAAGATTCGTGAATGAATCATTTATTTTCCTTTGGTCCTACCCTTTGGCCTGTTCACAGCACAAACCTTTTTCACAAAGAGTCTTCCTCTAGTATTTGCTTATCTGAAGAGCCAGTAAATTTAAATATTCTCTTATCTGGACATTTTACCAATCTTTTAGCAACAGGAGCACAGTTATTACTGTTTCTGGGTATTATAGTGAACCTGAAAAAAGTCCTGAAACTCTTCAGCACATATGATCTAGTTTCTAGTTGCAGTTATGGGAACAGTTTCTCTAATGTTGTTTCAGCCCATAGACAAGCTAAGAGAGATATTGGCATTTGTGAGCCACATGACAAGACTTGCAGTAGTGTCAGCAAGGTGGTAGCATTCTTGCAATGTCCAACAAAAGAGAGGTTGTTTTTAAAGAACATACGGAGCCAGTCAACAGGCACTCGCCAGTAGTGGATTCCAGCACTCTCGACAGCTGCAAAACAATTTATTTACACAGCAGGCATGGTCTCACAACCTGAATCAGGGGACTTTGTCTTGGCTGAATCTGTCTTGAGACTCTAACAGCAACTGCTTCAGATTATACCTAGACAGCTCACCATAAGTTTGTCAACATACAAGCCCAGAAGTCTCTGAGATGAGCACAGTCATTTCCAGGTCCAATATTATACATAAATTTGGGAGATGCATATGTATTGCCTACAGGGATGGCATGAACATTTGCAGTGGACACGCAGTCTCAGCTCAGTGTTGCATGCAGTCTATCTACTAGACAGTTCTCTGGCTTAATTAGGTTCTGAGGTAGAGAGACTGAAACTCCCCTATATTCACTACACTGTTCCACATTTTCTGCACTTCTTTTAGTTGTTTTCATTCGGACACTATTTTCATTGATTCATTCCTTGGTACAAACCTAGAACAGAATTGTGATGGCAAAATTGTTAATCTGTTGATATTGTGTCTTTTTTTTAGGCCATGAGAATTTTGAAAGACTGAGCACTGCAGAAATTTTAAACAAACTGCAAAGCTAAGAAGACTTCTGTCTCTGAATTTATTTTTTAAAGTGAAATGCTGTAAGTCCTTTCTGAGATCAAAAAAGAAATGCATTTCCCGCTGTGGTGGCATAGAAGGGTAAAGTCTTGACTATGACCCAGGCAACCTGGGATTGATTTCTGGCCTGGATGACTGGAGCTTATAGGGAATGATGGGCATGCCCATCCAGTTGGGTGGGTGGATCTAAGTCAGGTGTATATTGTATATAGGGCTGGAATGCAGCTGTGCAGCCTGGTGGTGGGTATTAGGTTCTCCAAGCCAATATGGGTGGTATCCTTCAAGGTAGGTGTGATAGGCCATACACTGACATGGGAAAGACAAGTGTGGGCCTTCTGTGATGCAGGATCACCCCCAATACCACCCACAGATTTAGTCTGTTTGAAATCCCCTCAAATGCCAATATGCTAGTAGGAATGCAAAGCACTTTTTAGGCACCCTATGGACAGCTCTTGCCCCCCTATTACTGGAAGGCTATCCTATTGTATGGACAATAGTTGGGCTATATATGATTGAAAGAAGACTTGATGATCATCAGGAATAATGACAAAAAATAACACAGAAATGGCTAGGCGATAATGTTTTCCGAAAGCATTCAAGTGCTCTCCCAATCTGGGAGAGCAGTAGAGATGAGAGAAAACCAGACAGTGCTTAGTAGAAGCACAGTCTGTACCATGTGACTTAGCATGGATAATCTTCCTTTTAGGTTAAGCCAAGTCTGTAAGCGTGGCTGTCAGTTTGGAACAATTGCTCCTGTTAGGAGGGTAAAACTTCAGTATTTGAAGATGTCCAAAGTTCTGTGTGTTAGTATTAAGTTAATGGGTTTTAGGGGTGTATTGGGGTATATTTTTTTTTGTTTGAGGGATTTCAATAAAACAAAAAGTTTTGTAAGATGCGACATGGTCTCAAATGGACAATTGGATGGGAAACCGGAAATTCATCCCTGGTTTGGCACCTGTGTCTCTGATACAAACAGGTAACCTGTAAATGGTTCATCTTTCAGGCCCATGCTTACACTTATCAAGGGTATCGGAACATGTCAGAAATTTGGGATGTATGGCTAGGCTTAAAAAGGCCTTTGTGGTCGTTATCCTAGTAAACACCTATGAAGTGTCACCATTGGGGGATGTACACTGGAAAGATGATACAGTATTTCCAGATGCAGCTCTCTGCATAAAGTGCAATTTCCTTTAATAGCACACAGAGACCACAGTCAGTCCAGGGCTGGTTACTCTACCTTTCTTCAGATCCCCCCAGTAAGATTCCCCACTGACACAGCTATACAGTTGAGTCCTTAGCCAGGGTTTTAATCTATGTCCTCCAACACTCTGTCCAACCAGTGCTTTGTGTCCCTGCCTAAGTAGCTGACACACACACAAACACACACTGAGATTTTTGATTTACACACACACCTGGGAAAGGCTGGCACAGGTTACTAGCCATGCCCCTTTTTGCCCAGACTATAAGGTAGTTTCCACGGCTACCAGAACCCTTCTGCCAGCTACCTTAAGGCCCTTAATAAAGGTTGTCCAATCTTACTGTGTAATATTAATACTAATACAAATGGTAGTTTGACCAAGAGCAAAGCTATTAGGAGTGGCCCACACAGTGTCACCAAATAAATATGCAAGCACTCTCAAAACTTAAATATCTCTACACAGATCTGGCACAATGAAAAGTTTAAATATATTTAATATTAAAATAATAAAAAAGTCAATACTAAATATATATATTCACAGTGACAGAGTTCAAAACCACAGGAAATAAAACAACATTGTAGGACAGGACAGTCTCAAATAAATAAAGAAAATATCTAAACTAAGCTTTACTATATTCCTGACTATATCTAAGGGAGTTATACTATAGCCTAAGAACTTACTAATAGGGCAAGGCAGATGTGGTGAATGTTTTTTCTTGTTGTTGTTGTCAGGTCCAAGACAGAATACACAGTGCTCTGTTTCACTAAGAGACTTCTCAAATTAATATTTCAAATATTACTGCTGAGATAACTTGAAGAATGACACCATTTCTTATCTAACTCTAGTTCCCAAGCAAAATCCCCACTGTGCTGGAAGCTGGCTGTATGTGGCATCTACCTGTGAAAGTACATAGACCTCAGCTCTTTGGTAGATGCTAGAAGTCATAAAACAATTGCATTCCTTCATGGTTTAAAGACTAGTAATTAAGTCAGCCTAAAGACAATATAGAAAGCTTCTCAGCACAGACTATGCATCTCTAGCTGCACTGAAAGATACCATCTTTTATTGTGTAGCCTTTAAAGTTATTTAATTTCAGCTATTTTCCTAAAGTTTGCTGGACTGAAGCTAATCTCCGGTATTCCAGTTTCCACTATTAAAATATATACATTTAGGCAGTTACAGTAGTGTGTGTGTCCCTTTGTTTTCCTCCAGTAAGGCACACTGTGGATGCATTTCAAACACAAACACTTCATAAAATATCTTTTCAACACATGTCTGCACAAACCAGTTAGATATACACATGACATACAGTTCTAATACAGTTGTAACACAAGCATCTTATATCAATTATTTTGATATTGCAAATGATATATAATTATTTACAAAATTCCAGCTAGCTGTGCTGGTAGTATCTCCTTTCATGACACTTCTTCCCCCCTTCGAAGACTCAAGCTAGTTTTTCAAGTGAACCTTGAGAAACGTTGCTTGAGGAATGAGCCTATCTGGCAATATGTTACCCTAATCCCTGTCTTGACATTCCAGCTGACTTTGCATGGCTGACCTGTTGCAGTGTTGCACTGTCATATCATATGCCTAGAATGCTAGGCTCCACCATAGTAACTTGGAAGTTTGCTAGCTGGCTCCCTATAGCCATAGATCCCTCTCAGAATCCTCCTGCCTTCTAATGCAAATACTTAGCACCAGGACCTCTTTGTCATGGTAAGGTTTCATCATATTAACATGGTACAGTTTGTGCCCCTGTCTCCTGCTTAGCAATTCTACCATGTACTTAACATCACTGACCTTCCTTACCACTTGGAAAGGTCCCTCTCAAGCTGCCTACAGCTTGTAGTGTTGACAGGAATGAGAACCATAACCTGCTGCCACACAACATACTCTCTAGCTTGAGTATTCCTGTCATACCAGACCTTTCTCTGCTGTTGGGCTTCTGTCAGGTTCTCCCTGAGCCTTGTCCTGAGGTTTAGGACATATTCCACAACAAACTCCTTGTGGGATTCACACACACCCTCCCACTTGTCACAAATCAAATCTAGAGGTCCCCTCCCCCTGTGGCCCATACAGCGACTCAAAGGGTGAAAAACCTATTGATTCTTGAGGCACCTCTCTGTATTGAAACAGATGGGGCAAATATTTGTCCCACTCCCTTGTAAACTGGTCTGTATATGCCCATAGCATGGCCTTGAGTGTAGAGTTTAACCACTGCACAAGACCATTAGTCTGGGGATGGTAGGGGCTGGTCTTTAGGTGCTTCACCCCACAGCGCTTCCACAGACAAGCCAGCAGGTCTGACATGAAATTGGCACCTCTGTCAGTCATTATTTCTTTTGGGAAACCTACCCTTCTGAAAATCTCTAACAAAACATTTGCCACCTTTTATGCCTCAGTGGAGGACAGACCCACCACCTCAGGGTATCTGGTAGCATAATCTACTACCACTAGGGTATACTTCTCTGTGGAATTTGGTGTGCTCAGAGGCCCCACAATATCCATAGCTACCCTCTGGAACATAGCTTTCACCTTGTCTCCTGCCTTGCCTACATTTTGGCACTGCTCATAGTTCCTGCAGTACGCTGTTACACCCTGGAAATCCCAGGCCAATAAAAGCTGTGCATAATACATCTTTCTATGTTTTATGCCCATATGACCTGCAAAGGGAATGTCATGGGCTGTGGCTAGAAGTGCCATACTTTAGACTCTGGGCAATATCAACTGCTGTATTCTCTCACCCTCTAGCCCTCCCTCAGGGGTCCACTCTCTGTACATTAACTCTTTGTCCAAGCATACAGAGTCCTCTTTTCCTTGAGAATCAGGCGACTCCCTGGCTTACCTCCCTCAAGTCTTGTAATGTAGGGTCTGAGAGTTGAGCCTGTCTCAACTTTCTTTGTAACCCTTCCACAGTAAGCTTGTTGTCCTCCGACAGCAGTTCTTCACTGTCAGCCTGAGTAGTATTGCTCACCTCTGCCCTTGCAGTGACTCTGCCGAAGGGAACATCAGTACCCACCAGCAGCTGTGGTTCACCTTCGGTCCCACTGCTACAGGGTAGTTCCCTCCCTGAAGTAACCACCTCACCAGTCCTGGCTTCAAGTGTGTGGTCTGTCTGGGTCCTCCCCAGGCTAACTAACCCAAATGCTTGTCTCCAAGCCTGACTGCGTGTAACTGCATGAGCACATGGTACTTCATTATCAAAGTCATTCCCTCTCAGGACATCTACAGGGATATCCTCAAATGCACCTACTTGCTTGCTTCCTTTTCCACCCTCCCAGTCAAGGTGAACCCTAGACAAAGGTATTTGGTGTGGGAACCCTCCTAAAGCTCTGACTGGAGTAGACTGCCTAAGTATGTAGTGCTCCTCTTTAACCATTGCAAGGCTTCACAATGGTTAGGTCAGAGACTGTGTCTGTCTTAGCAGTGGCCTGTTTCCCCATCTGCTAAGATAGGATATAACCCCTTGTGGTAGTTTGGTACCCTTTTTGTCTCCAGATAACTTACTGCTGGCATTCGGTCATTCCCACTTACTGGCTCCCCCACCATTTGTTCCCTGCCTTGCCTCCGTGGACATCTGTATGCTGCATGGCCCCACTGGTTACATTTGGAACATTTAACCCTTGATCCTGGTCGTGTACCTGAATTAGTGGCTTCCTCTGTTTCTGGTGGACTCTGTTGGGGCGGTTTAGACTGCCCACCATGGGTTCCCTTAGACCCATGTACAGTGCTAGATATCCCTTTCCTGTGCAGTGATGCCCTTCTTGCTAGGCATAGGTCTCCTTTTTTCCCCAACTAATCTGTGGTATTGCATTCCCTATCTGCCAGCCAGATTCTCATGTCCTCAGGAAAAGTGCTAAGGGCTTATTCCCTCATCAAAAGGTCTTCCAGCCTTTCAGAAGTGGTGACATGACACCCACTCGCCCCACCTATGAAAAGCGCTTAACTCAGCAATATATTCACACACACTTTCATGTGCCTTGTGCCTATGCTCATGAAACTTTATTCTTTAAGCTTCAGTTGTTTTCTTAAAACACTCTAATAAACAATTTTTAATATCATAATTTAAACAGTCCATATCAGACAATTTAGAAACAGCAGTTATGGCTTTACCATAGAGTAAGAGGGTCAGGAACCATACCTAGAGCCCTTTGTCAATATTATACTGTTTACATACCCTTTCAAAAATTTGAATAAAGCTATCAAAGTTATCCCCCTCTGTAAATTGTGGACGAAATTTACTGACCTTTATTGCTTCTGAGGTTTGGTCACTCCCTTCCCCTTTTCATGTTGCCTCTGCCTCTCATTTTCTTCGGCTTCCAGATGCTTCAGTCTCTCTGCTGATTCTACTAAAACCTCAAGTGCCACAGTCTCTCTGCTGATTCTAGTTCTAAACGTTTGGTCTGCAGTTAGTCTGTTTAACTCCAGACTGATTTTTAAGTCCTCTGAGGCAAAGCTGAACTGTCCATTTTCTGAGAGTTGTACATCCCCAAGGCCAATCTGGTTGTCCTCCTGGTTGCTGGTCTGCTGTGATGCAACTGTGGTTAAGGCTGCAGTGATTTTTCCTTTAGGCAGGTTGGCATGCTCCAGTCCTTTGGCTTGGCACATCTTAGCCAACTAGTTCCTTGTCAGCTTGCCATAAACCTCTGCTGAAATTCTTGCCTGCTCTCCCTGACTAACTAAGCTAACACAAAACCAAATAAAACTATTTTGATATGACACTCTGAATGTCTACCATGTGGCTGCTTGAGAGTACAAACATCTTCTTTAGTGACCACTGTTTATAGGCTACAGAAGTTAAATATCCACACGACTGAATCCTAATATGTGATGTGGTGATCCCACCACTACCGGCCAATATGTGATGACCCACCACTGGACCAGTAATCAAGGAGCCTCAATCTTCACCATGGGCACCAGTGGGGGACGTACACTGGGAGGATGATAAGTACACACACAGTATTTCCAGATGCAGCTCTCTGCATCAAGTACAGTTTCCCTTAAGAGTACACAGAGACCACAGTCAGTCTAGGGCTGGTTCCGCTACCTTTCTCTAGATCCCCAAGAAGACTCCCACTGGCACTACTATAGAGTTGCATACTTAGCCAGGGTTCCAAGCCAAGTCCTCCAACACTTTGCCTGTCCAACCAATGCTTTGTGTCCCTGTCCAAGTAACTGACACATACACACACACTCTTTGATATTTTTAATTTGCACATGCACACACACCTGGAAAAGGCTGGTACAGGTTTACTAGCTATGCCCCCTTTTGCCCAGACTATAAGGTAGTTTCCACTACCACCAGAATCCTTCTGCCAGCTACCTTAAGGCCCTTAACAAAGGTTGTCCAGTCTTACTTTTGTAATATTAATACTAATACAAATGGTAGTGTGACCAAGAGCAAATCTATTAGGAGTCGCCCACACAATGTCATCAAATAAATGTGCAAGTACTCTCAAAACTTAAATATCTCTACATAGATCAGCCACAATGAAAGGTTTAAATATATTCAATAGTAAATAATGAAAGGTCAAGACAATACTAAATGTATGTGTATATATGTATGTATATGTATATGGTATATATATATATATATATATCTAGATATATCTAGATAGATATAGATATATTCAAAGTGAGAAGTTCAAAACCACAGGAAATATTTCATTGCAGGACAGTCGCAAATAAATGAAGAAAAATATCTAAACTAAGCTTTGCTATATTCCTGACTATATCTAAGAGAATTGTACTATAACCTAAGAACTTAATAATAGAGCAAGGCAAATGTGGTGAATGTTTTTTCTCGTTGTCAGGTCCAAGACAGAATGCAGAATGCTCTGTCTCGTTAAGAGACTTCTCAAATTAATATCTCCAATATTACTGCAGGGATAACTTGCAGAATGGCAGAATTTCTTGTCATCTTACTCTAGTTCCCAGGAAAACCCCCACTGCTAGATTATCAAGAGATTGCGAGGTGGATGAAGAGGGGAAATGGGCATAAGGGGGTGATTACTTTTGGTAGAGGTGTGGAAAAGGAGGCTGTAAAATTAGCTATAGCGTCAATGAAATATGAGTTAAATTTGGAGGCAATATGGTCAGGTGGCTTGTTGGGTAAGGGCAGGGATTTGATTTTGTGCCAGAGTTAGAGATTATTGATGGAGGACCAGAAGAGTTTCGGGTTACTTTTCCTGTTTGTAAATTCCAGAAAAACTGTTGCTTGTTTTTAAGTTTTTTGGCTTGGTTGTGGAGCTGTTTGTAGAGGATAAGGTCAGAAGGGTTTTCAGATTTGAGGCAGTGTTTCCAGGCTGTGTCCCTATTTTTCATGATTTCTTTAGTAGATTTAGATAGCCAAGAGGCATAGTTGGATTTAATTTGCATGGATCTAGTAGGAGCAAAGCTGTGTAGAATGTTTAGAAAGGAATGATTGACATGAAGGAGGGCATGATCTAGTGGCAGGGCTTTGATGGTTCCAATTGTAGTTTCTTAGAATACTGTTAAAGGTATGGGGACATAATTTTGATAAGTCTTGTATAACCTTAATATTGTAGGCTTTTGAAAGAGATGCACAGTTGTGAATAGTGAAGGCTGGGAGATGGTCACTAAAGGAATTTGCCAGGGTGCCGGAAATTGGATATTTAGAAGGGTCTGAGACCAGGATCCAGTCTAGTAATGAGCCTTTGTTGGTTTTATAGTTAAATCTAGTAATGGAATTAATTAGTTGAGTAAAATGGAATAGATTATGCTAGTGGGAGAGTGAATGGAAGAAGTAGAAGTCAATGTTCATGTCACCTGAAATAATAGTTTCATTTTTATAGTGAAGGAAATCCAGGATAGAATATCTTCTACAGTTGTTTCCTGGAGGAATATAAATGAGTTATTGATGTCTAGAAATGTGATTAAAATCTCGGCATTTTGGAAATGTGGAATTGAATTAGGAAATGGGGATATATTAAGTCTATTTGGATAAATTAAGGCAACACCACCTACTTTTGTATGTTGTCTGTCTCCCCGAATTACATTGAAAGTGGCAGGGAGAAATTCAGAGTCTTGGATGGAAGGTTTTAGCCAAGTTTCTGTAGCAGCTAGGATATGTCTTTTATTTTGGGTGAGCCAGGCATGAAACTCTGAGGTTTTGTTGGATGCTTCGGAAGTTAATGGTAGTTAAGTGGAGGCATTAGAAGAGTTAGGCCATAGAGGTGAGAGAGAAGTTGAGGGACCTGGGTTAGGGTGAATATCACCAGAACATATAAAGGAGGAAAAGAAAAGAATGAGCTTGTGGATAGTCTGTCAGCTTGGAGAGAAAGAAGGGAGGAAGATGTACTAGGGAATTTTGGTGTAGTGTAAGGTATAGTTTGTAGCAAGAATGAGGGGTTTGCTACAGAGAAGAGGAGTTAAGAAGTAAAGGCGGGGAGTAGTCCATTGGAGCTAGTTTGTGGGGTTGTAAGGTTAAAAGTAGCAGGTAAGGAATAAGGGCTTAGTGCTGCGATGTTAGTGAATAGTAGCACAGCTACTGTTAAAGGGAGTATGTATGTAAAGTTTAAGGTGAAGGAAGGCATTGCAGAGGAAATGCTGGTAGGGATGGATATGAGACTAAGGTAGGAAGGAGAAGGAGGGAACTAAGTAGTTAGCGTGAGTGAGAAGGAGGGAACTAAGGGAGTAATGAGTGGGTGGGTATGGCTAATGAAAGTATAAATGTAATGAAAGAAGGGGTGGATGGGAATGGGTGTAGGGTCGAGGTGCTTAGTGAGCCCAGAGCGGGACTACACCAAATTCCAAGCTAAGACACACACACACACACACACACACACACACACACACACACACACACACACACACACACACACACACACAACCAATGTTCAACAAGCTCAGGTAAATTCAGGGCCTCTGTTTGTTCTAATTACTAGATTCAGTCTGTACTGACCAAGCATAGCTGGAAGGAAAAGGTAATTAAAAGTAAAGTAAAGATGTTATGGGGGAAGTACAACCGGTGAGATGGGTAGATAAGAGCGGAGAGAGAGCTAAGCATATGGAGAAATAAACTAGAAGGGGAATGAGTAGTCAGCCCAGGTGATGTGCAGCTCAGTAATTGAGGGGAATGGACATTAAAGGTTAGATAACACTATATAGGGAAATAGCGTACAGATAGCTAAACACACATACATGAATTCAGTTTAGTAAAGGTAACTTGGCAGTCCTGTTCCACTTTCTGCAAAAACGCTGCAAGGTTGGAGGACAAGATTCAGGTTGCAAACCAAATGAGCTGGTGATGTTATGAATAGTCCAGGGAAAATGGCTGGGATTTAGTACCTATAAATCAAGGTCAAAATACAGTCAAGTGGAGCTACTATCTATCCTAATGGGTTAAAAGAGGAAGGATCAGAATACACAGTAAAAGGTCAGAAACAAGTTAAGAGCATGGGAGAAGGAAATGAGGGAAGCGACAGACAAGGCAAGAGTGAACATATAGTATTATAGGATGTGGAGAGAAACGTTAATACTTTTATTGGAAGAAGAGTCAAAGCAGGTAAGCAAAAAGGAGAAAGGGAGGCTGAAAAGGACAGAGCAGTCAGGAATGGAGGGGATTATTGTTAGTAAAGTGTTTAACCATACCTTGAGGTGCAGCAAGAGGTAAAGGTATATTTCAAGAACACTTGCAAATATTGTGTACTCTTTAAGGGCAGTATACAGCTCAGTATAAACAAATATGCTGTTATGTACTCTATAAAGACAGTAAACAGCTTAGTATAAACAAATTTGCTTATATCACATACTTTACATGAAAGGTGAAATGTCTATTCATTGGACTTTTGCAAATTAAACTCTTAGTAGCTGCTCCTGTTAAAGCTGGAAAACAACACCTATTTGGAGCCAGATATCGAGAACATTGCACTACAGCATTCAACAAGAACAGAATAAAATGTGTACAAGAAGTAGTGAACGTATCTCTCCAGATGTACAGTATGAGTATAACTGCTGCTTAATTGAAGGTAAACTGTTTTGGTACAGCTGTATATCACTAACACAACACATCAAGCTTCCGCTAATCAGCTATACCTAGCATTCGGGTCACAAAAACTCGTAGGTTAACAATCAATATGTAAGCTGTTAAACAAATACATTGAAGAGAGAATAACTCTGAGAGGTATGTACATTGCATCTCGCAGGTTAAGCAGCTAGAAAACTTGGCTAAAATAAAAATACACTAAATGCCTTATGATAAAAAAGGTAATAATACATGGTCCAGTTAGTCTTAAAAATCAGACAGCGCGCATCACCGGTGGTCATTGGCTCTAACAAAAGAAATGGAGTAAAAGAAAATGGCGCAGAACCCCAGGGTAATTTTCAAACCTCGCAGTGGATGATTGGGAGTAGGCTGTACAGGTAAGAGAACAGGTATCACTAGGCAAACCTGAGAGAGCACAAAAAACGCCCAAATCCAGGCTAGCACACACAAAAAAATATACAACCATCTCGGGTAAGTTAAGGGCCAATAGGTTTGTTCCAATTACTAGATTCAGTCTGTATGGACCAAGCATAGCTGGAAGGAAAAAGTAATGAAAAGTAAAGATGTTATGGGGGAAGTACAACTGGTGAGATGGGTAGATAGGAACTGAGAGAGAGCAAAGTGTATGGAGAAATAAACTAGAAGGGGAATGAAGTCGGCCCGGATGATGCACAGCTCAGTAAATGAGGGGAATGGACACTAAAGGTTAGATAACACTATGTAGGGAAATAGCATACAGATAGCTAAAACACATACATAAATTCAGTTCAGTAAAGGTAACTTGTCAGCCCAGTTCCGCTTTCTGCAAAAACACCACTGCATTGGAGGGCAAGATTCAGCTCACAAACCAAACAAGCTGGTGATGTTATGAATAGTCCAGGGAGAATGGCTGGGGTTTATTAGATAAATTTGTTTCAGTAAAGGTAACTTGGCAGCCCATAGACCTCAGATCTTTGCCAGATGCGGGAAGTCATAAAACAAGTGCATTCCTTCATGCTTTCAAGACTAGTAATTAATTAATCCTAAAGACATTACAGAAAGCTACTCAGCACAGACTGTGTCTGTAGCTGCACTGAAAACTGTAAGATACCATCCATTTATTGCGTAGCCTAGAAAGTAATTTAATTTCAGCTATTTTCCTAAAATTTGCTGGACTGAAGTTAACTGTAGTTTCCACTGTTAAAATAAATACATTTAGACAGTGCATTGGCATTTCTGTTTTCCTCCAGTAGGGCACACGCTGGATGCATTTCAAACACAAACATTTTATAAAATATCTTTTCAACACACGTCTGTACAAACTAGTTAGAAATACACATGACCTACAGTTCTAATACAGGTGTAACACAAGCATCTTATATAAATCATTCCAGCATTCACCACGACATATAATTATTTACAAAATTCCAGCTAGCTGTGCTGGCAGTATCTCCTTTCATGACATCTAATTATTAACAGTTAGGATAGAAGGAGATGAGATAAAAATCACAGGTAAGTCCCCAGGAACGGATGGTATTTCTTTGGAAGCTAGGAGGGGAAAACTGATAAAGATCTAGAAGGTTTTAACAGTTTTTTTTAAGTGGAGGAGAACTACCAACATCCTAGAAGAAAATGTTGGCGGTTGTAATACCGAAAGAGGGTAAAGACCCAGCAGATCCAGCTTCATACAGGCCCATTTCATTCCTAAGCTATGATTATAAAGTGTTTGTAATGGCTAAATGATGTCAAAGGTGATGCCAAAACTGATAGATATGGATCGATGTGGTTTTGTGGAGGGGAAGCAGATATTTGACAACATTTACATAACATTGATGATCCAGAGGAAGCAGAATGTAAGAAAATACCACTGCTGTTGGTGAGTCTTGATGCAGAGAAAGCATTTGGCAGAGTAAGCTGGGAGTTTGAGCAGGGCAATAGAAACATTTGCATCCCCTGATAAAATTATAAGGTTGATTAGGAAGATATGAGGTACTGGAGGCAAAAATTAAAGTGGGTGGTTTTCTCTCTGATAATTTCTGTTTGAGCAGAGGAACTGGGCAGGGGTGGCCTCTCTCCCCTTTGCATTATATGTAGAACTATTGGCAAACAAAATAAGGAACTCAGAAATTTAAAGACATAATTGGTATGGTAGTCAAGAAAAGATAGTTTTATTTGCAGATGATATTTTTTATACCTAATAAAACCAGAAAAGGACATTTCAGTGTTGCTGAACATTGAGTCAGTTTCAGATTTTTTCGGGATACAAAATTAATGCTGCTAAAACAAAGGTAGTAGCTATAAATTATGTACCCACCCACAAATTGGTTCACAGCAATATCCATATTTATGGGGACATGATAAAATGAGGTACGTAAGAGTATGGATTAAAAAGGATTCTGGTGTGGTAGCTAAGGATATGTGGGAAGAGACGGATATGGATAGCAAGATACAAACAGTTAAAATGTTTTTAGACCCTTTAGTTTTATACACAGGTCAGGCATATTTTTATCAAGCAGAGGAGAAGTTGTGGATATTAATTAATGAAGAGCTGAAGAATTTTATCTGGGAATGAAGATGGCAAGAGTCAAGTGAGATAAGTTGATTCTTCCAATAGAAGTAGGCGGTTTGGGATTACCCACTTTGAAGGGGTATTTCAGAGCTAGACAGTTAATTCTCCTATATATAGCACAAGCAGAAAAATATAATTCAAAGTGGAAAGGGATGATGAAATAGGAGGAAGCTCAAGAAACAATGAGAGGGATTTTGGATGCTAATCCCTAAGGAGAGTAACAATAACCATAAAGAATATTCATAAAGTAGCAGAAAGTTTTCTAAGAACTAATGAGAGACTGGGATTTTGGATGCTATCCCAAAGGCAAGTAACAATAACCATACAGAATATTATATTCATAAAGTAGAAGAAAGTATTCTAAGAACTAAGCCAGCACAGGAATGGATAAAGGAGATTTTGCCGCGAGGGATGACTGCAATTAGGGATACCGACAATAGGCAAAAGGGAGCTGGAATTTATTGGAGAAAACTAGCAAAAGAACCAAGGTATTGGGAAAGGTAGTAGAATGAGAAGAGGTCAAGAATGTATTTGGACTGTAGGCTAGAGATTGCCTTCCCTATCCAGGACTGATATCAGGGTATAGACAAAGAGAAAGAAATAGGGGGATCATAAGTGATGAACCAACACTGGTAGAGTTTCTAGTAGAATCTAGAACAGACACTGCTGTTAAAAAAAAAAAAAAAAAAAAAAAAAAAAAAAAAGGGAATAATTATAGTATACAAACTATTGCATGATAACTATAAGAATCAATCAGTAAAGGTTAGAAATGATTGGAAAGAGAGATTGGATAAGCAATTTACAAAGAAACAATGGGAGGATATATGCATGCTCCCAAATATGCAACAAAGTCTGGAAAATTCTTTGCTTGGAAGTGTTTACATAGATATTTTTATATCCCAAGTAGACTCCACAAAGAATTTTTCCTCAGGTATACAGCAAATGTTGGAGGTGTGATGGGGAAGAAGGAGATAACTGGGAGCACATTTTCTGGGAGTGTAATGAGTTGGCAGACTTTAAAATTTCTTTCAGGCTGCTCTGTCGGAGATACTGGGTGATTACATTGGTGTAACTAAAGAATTTATTTTTTGAGCTATGATACAAAATCAGAATTGCCTAGACACAATAAGGTCTTGCAGAGTTAATTCAGGTAGCAACCAAAAAAGCAATTATTAGGAAAATGGAAACCAAACTCTAAACCAACTGTACTAGAAGTAGTGAATACAGTAACAGAGATAAAACTGGAATTGAGATCTTTAGAAAGGGTAGGTGCAAATTGCATAGAAAAATGGGAATTGTGGGAACAATCCATGCAGAGGAGGAAAAAGGTTTAAAAGAAAGCAGGATTTGAATAAGCTATGTAATTTCTGATGGACAGTGACTATATAGATTATAAGGGATCAATATGGTTTGTGCTGTATAATGTTTGCAACTAAAATTGTCAGTGTGGTTTGTTTTCATATATATAAATGTGTAATTGCTTATGTCATACGTGATAATTTAATAAAGATGCTTTTCATTAAAAAAAATAATATAGAAAATAACACTATGTCAGATGTTTTTTGTTTAAAAATGTAACATAGAAAATAACACCATGGCAGACAGCTGGAACAGGCCACTGTGGAAGAAATCAAAGAATTCACAAAATGGCTGACTCATTAAGGGAGTACTCCCTTTCAGTCTTGAAAGGCATACAACCTTTAACATGTTCATCTGAGGCTGTGACAAGTTTTCTGTTAGCCTCAGATGAGCAGTGTCAAAAGAACCTCCATTAACATTAGTGCCTTTTTTCTTTGTCATATATCCCAGGCATTTTCCTTGATACTAATGTTGCTACCAATGCTGGATGTACCAAAACTTATTTAGAAGTTCAAAAAAGGTAAATGAGCTACCTGGCACTGTGCAATAGACATACAAATCCCCAACTGTGATGCAGATGACCCAAATGTGATTCAGGCACTGGAAGAGCCAAGCAAGCAGGAATGGGAAGGGGTAGCTGACAGGTGTGCCCATCTTGGTGGGAAGGAAATGGTTGCCCCAGCTGACCAGTAGCTTCAGTGCAGTTGGAGGCTTGCACAGTCATAATTGCTGCAGAACTAGGGGATGTGGAGTGTGTAATCCCAAGCTAGTGATAGTACATTTCATGGGGCACATGTGTGAGAGCATATATGTCTCAGAGGGAGAATGTAGGATGCTCAGGCAGTGATGTGCTTGCCCCCTCAGCTACCCAGGGGAGTAGAGTTAGTGTGTGCCCCCATCAGATACCAGGGAAGGTGGGTTAGTGCATACCAGGAATCTTCACTCATAGCTGGTATGTGATGGCCAGTTCATGATTTTCTCTCACCTTATGATGGGAATGAATGAGCATTGGTAGCAGCTTGATAGTAACACTGGGACCACAAAATGATACAGAAAAGAAAAAGCAGTAAATGAGCTGACTGCTTCCCGCAGGAGCCTGCTGTCTGCATCCTTTGCAAATGGTCATCCTTTGATGCAAAAAAGACCAGTAACAGATTATTTTACCCTTTTATGTACAAAATCCTGATACGAGAAACTTCAAGACTGTTAATCTCTCTCTCTCTCTCTCTCTCTCTCTCTCTCTGGGAAAAAAGCAAACTCAAATTCACAGCTGCCAAGTGGCACAGTCCTTAATATACTCTTTCAAAACTATTAGACTAGCTAAGTTATTGTTCTGTAAGTTGCATTTGTTTGATTCCCCTGCCAAAGTATAGATTTCTGCAGTCTTTGCCTGTATATTTTTGACCTCTTCAGTCTTATCAAATTCTTTGGTTAAATCAGACCTTTAGGAAATCATGTGTTTGAGGCTACCTTAGCCTGACCTTTCTCCAATATGAGAGCTGGACTTCATTGTACATACATTAACTTACCACTACTTATGCCAGCCACCTGTTTGGATTTAAGTCATTTCTTGGAAGAATTATTTCTTGTCAAAAAAAAAAAAAAACTTACAAGGCCCATTTTACACTTAATCCTATAAAGTTTTCCATAGCGATGTCAAGATGTTCTGTTAGCTGTGTCTCTGACCCAGTCTTTAGTCTTTTTCCAAAACAAGAAGTTATACTGAAAGGCTTTATGCATTTGGATGTATACTGACATGTCAGATGTTATGTAGGCAAAATGGAAGTTGTGTGCTGAGGGGAAAAAAAACTTTTTACAAAATCTGTAAAATTGCTTGTTACCTTTACGAAGGACAAGGATCATAAGAAAAAAAAATAACAAGTAGAACAGAGCACAGTCAGGTACCATCAGGGTAAATTTTACTTTAGCCGTAACTGATTATTTTCTGATGGTCTCTGCCCAGGACATGTGTAAAGATGATTTCTGGTCCGTTTCTCATTACCTGAATATTGTAAGACTGCTGCTATCTCTATAAGTGACTAAGGTTTTTGCAGAACGGAGCTGCAAAGGATCCTGTTTTAACTATATACAACTCTGGATCAGTATTCTAGAACTGACTGAATATTACCGGTTTGTTAGTGTCATATGGGATGCATTACAAAATTGTAGATTTAAGATAACTGTCCCTCATTTCCACTTTCTGGATTTGGTTATGAGCTGTTAAGCTTTACTCTTAGCCTCTGGCTATCACTTGTGTAGTTATAGTTTGCTTGCTGTGTTCGTCTTATCTTCTGTTTTTTGATAGAAGAATTCAAGTTAGCCTGGGGTGGCTTTTGCCAGCTAATGCCCGAGGAGCTGCAACATAAGGCCAGCATTCTTTTGCTCCATAGGCCTTTAACTAGTTTAAAAATAGCCTGGAAAAACAGAGTCTACTGATTAGAAGGTCATTTATTACTGACCGTCTTCCTGGGAGATCTACTCTCATGGCAAGCACATTACACAGCACTCCTTTCCTGGAGGTAAAGGTGATATTCTCACTAATCCTTATGAGTGTAGACCTGTCTAATTTGCAAATCAGTTTTAGGATTTAATGGTAAATTTCAGTATACTTTTTAAGATGCAGCATTTTTTGGCCTGGGTATGCTGTACCATGACTGCCCTTTCAACACTGTTGGAGGACATTTTGAAAAATGCAGAGAGAATTTAACTTAGGAAGGTCAGCAGATATGCCTCTAAGTGTAGAGATAATTCTTATTACTTGATCAACTTTAAAAAAAAAAATGGTATGGCTGTTGAAACTTGATCATGGCCGCACAGTTTAGTAAGTATTCCATAGAGGGAAGATGAGAATGCATTGACCTCGCAATATTATAGTAAAATGATGCACCGCAGAGATCAGTTCTCTTTTTTTCTTCTGTTCTTCCCCTAGTAAAATGATGTGCCTCCGAGATCAGTTCTCTTTTTTTTTTTTTTTTTTCTGTTCTTCCCCTTTAGTCATCCAACTCACTGATGATATCCCTGACCACATACGTGGTTATTCTTTATGCTGTTGACCTTGTAATCACATGTGCCTTTTCATTGTGTCCATCTGTTATTGGAACACTTCAGTGGGATTCTGCTGAACCTGCAGCTTAGTTTTCATTTTTACAGAATGCAGCCATATGCTTCTTTATGTAACCTGAAGAGTGAAACGAGTTACTTCTGACTAAATGATGTTGTGTTTTAATATTGAAATACCTATCAAGTAGCTTGGCTTACAGCAGACCCTTCACTTTACTAACAGATTGTGTTGATCAGTTATGCACCATGACCAATAACCAAGTCAACAGCTGCTATAAGACCTAGTTGTTTTTACTATGTATTGCTTCCATGGCTGCTGACTACCAAGCTTTCCCACCAATGGGCCATGAATAATTAGTTCTTTTACCCAGGAATTTCACCTGTGATCTGATTAGGAATCTGAAGGGGGCCATCATTATGCAGCACTGAGGGTTCTTTATGCCTTCTCTGGAATCCAGGTATTGTGGGCATTTTGCATCAACCTAATCCTACCACTGGGCAGGATGGTGAATGATTCCATTATGTCTTCACCATCTGAATGTATATTCCACCCACCTATATTTAAGGCTGCCACAAAGTAGGGGCTTGATGATCTAATATTGTCAAATAAAATAATGTCATCTTTCCAATTTTAGGTCCCTGCATAAGGAGCCAGATGAGACCTTAGAACAAAATAAACAGTAATGATCCTTTGAAAGTCAGGGCTTGATGTAAGTGTTTCAGTTAATTTAGATAGTATAGATTATGTTCTCCTTTATTTAAGTGTGTCATTTATCCAGTCTTAATGTTGCCACATTGTCATTTTATATATTTTAGGTGTACTTGCTGTGATCAGAACACTCAAAGACCACAAAACACTGACAATACAGTCGTTGACATGCTAATACATATGCACCAAGCAGCAACCTCTGGACCTGCAAACCTACAGAAATAAGAAAAATATTGTTTTTTGTAAGGGTGGCAAGCATCCCTGCTAATTATTTATAGTAACTCTGTGATTGCACAATGTCAGGGAAGGGGCATATTCCCCAACCCCGAGAGCTGTGTGATCTCATACACCTGTCAACATTCTGCTTATAAATCAATTTGCCAAACAGTGTCAACCATATTCACCTGTCCCATATACATATATAAACATGACACACAAGCCAAGTCTGGAGTAGCAACCTTATTAAAAACAAGTACAGAACTAAGAATGCCAACACCAGTAAGCATGTTCATCTCCAAGTATGAGACTTCATCAGACCGTTGAGAATAAAAAACACATGAGTTTAAATATCCAAGGCAAACCACGACAAAGATCACATGACATTAACAGCAAATGATTCAGTGTCTTTAAGGTATGTTTCTTAAAGGCAACTTTAAAAAATAATCATCATTTAGACCAGAAAACACAGAGGCATTTATTAACACTTGCCAATAATAATATATGAAAAGATGCATACACACACACACACACACACACACACACACATATTTATATACAAGTCATAGTTCTCAACCCAGTTGGCACAAAAAATTTGGACAAAACCAAAAATAACTGGGAGATAAAGCTTTCAAAAATAGGGACAAATTTTAAATATTTCTCTCATAAACTTAGGAAGTTGCTAGAATAAAAGGTCTTGTGTTGCCATGAAGATTATGAACTCTGAAACTCAAATGCCTGTCATTATATAGTGAATTCAGTCCTCACTGATTTGCCACAAAAATAAACCACAAATTTTATGAGGAACAGACCAGATATACAAGGCAAAAATCTGGACATTCTCAAAAATCTAGACAGTTAAGTGTGATACATATCTGTGTGATACAGTGACACAGGAGTTACTCTCACTGTCTTAAATTGCTTGTTTATCTAGTTCAGTTCTGAACTGGAACAGCTTCTTTGCAAAGTTTGAATGTCATTTCTGCATATGTTTAGGTTTTGTACTTGTGCATGGTCTAGTTTCCTCCTACATCCCAGAGTAGTGCCAATAGGTGAATTGATGATCCTCTAAATGTCCATAATTGTGCTTTGGAATATATCCTGCCATAGACTAGAATACCATTGTGGATTTGTTCTCTACTTTCTCTGTTACTTGGTGAGATAGGCACCAGCTCACTTGTGATTCTCAGTAGTATGAAGCTAGTATGGGAGAATGAATATATGTATAGGGTGGGTGGGTTGGTTTGTGTGAGTGTATTACCCTTCCTCAAGAAAGCAAGCAATTGAGGTACTCGATGGAATATATCCTCTAAAAACAAACAAAAAAAAAAGATAATAGAACAAGCATTTTTGCAAGAAGCAAGCTCCACTGCATTTTTCCAGATGAAGAAATGTGTACCTGAAAACCCCCACTCAACTATATGTTGACCAATTATAATATCGCCCAAGAGTGGGGAAAAGGTGAAGCTTCCTTACCACACTTTTTGACCATCTCAGACCGAAATGGCAGACTTTCCCTCAGAGCTTGACAAAAGGGGAATCAAAAAAAAAAAGCCAATCGACCCTCTTTTTGACAAACTTGACTGTACAACCATAAGTTGTGTGTGTCTGTCTCTTTCTCTCTCTGTCTCTTTGTATGTAAAATGTGTGTTTTATGTGAGCTCTGTATAGTTGCTTGCATTGTTTGTACTGTTTTCTGTTTTTGGCTTTTTGGTTTCCATTACACATTTTACTTGTAATTCTTTTCTTTGACATACGTTGTGGCTGAAAAGTGCTGGCTGAAGTTTAGTTCATTTGCTTGTGTTTTGAATTAAATAAAAATATACAAACCCACACACATACATACACATATATGTAAATATTTGCAAAGTACATGTGTGTGTGTGTGTGTGTGTATATGTGCATTTACTGGGACTAGTAGTGACAGTGTTGCAAATGAGCTTCCTGTTCAACTGCATAGTAATAACTTATGAACCTGTGTGTATGTATACTCACACGAACACACATGCGCGCACACACACGCACATTCAGTTATAATTTCAGCATTAGTGAGTGGAAGAGATTGTGCGAGTGTTTGTCAGTTGAGGTCAGAATAATGTCTAAGTAAAGGTAGTGCTGTTCATGTGGGTTGCTGCATGTGTTTGAATGTCATGAGTAGTGCAAGTGTTTTGGAAAGCGTTTTTCTAAGGTAAAGGCAGGGTTAGGGTTGGCATGCATTAGTAAGGCAGTAGACATTGGCTGAGTTTCACTGAGGTGGAATATTTTTCTTTGTGACCATTGCAAGTCCTTCCAGGATTGTGCATATGCACATCGGGTGGGGTGGGGGGACTAGGACATAAACAAAAATTCTTACTTTGGAATATATGAGATGTGGTCCTAAGGTGTCTCATACTCCTCACCACCCCTGATCAAGGTTAGAGAAAATCTGAGAGAGGTTGTCTGGTTCAGTAGACCTAGTGAAACAAGGAGGGACACTCTGGTTCAGCTGATGGTCAGTTACTGGAGTGGGGGGCAAAAAATGTTTTTACAAAATCTGAGCAAGTAGTAGCAGATGCTTTGAGACATCCGTTGGGTGCTCCTGGAGAAAACACCAGAAGGTGTCACTAGGGTTTAATGGGGTTAACTGACAGAGCAAAAGAATTTTAAAATCATGTGCATTTTTGAAATTAAAGTCTGTAGCTGCACTGATTGCCATTCTTTTTTTACCTTGATCTGATCTGTAATCTTTTCATTAAAGAACCGATTTATTTTAGCAGTGAATGGAGCACACAGTTAAGTATGCTGCTCACAGTTCCATTTTTCTGTCACAGCCCGCAGTCAAGTGCAAAATAACAGGGATACATGCAAAGCAGTTATCCTTACACACACACACACACACACACACACCATTCACTTTACAGTTACCAAATGCATTAGTGCTGCTGCTCACCACTGACTGGAAGAAAGTCTCTCTAACTGGCTCTACCTGTGAACTTGCTGGCAGTGCCTTCATGATATCCATCACCTATTTTTCAGCAGGTATAATGTGGAAGTAGTCTATTTTGAATAGCTTGTTTGTAATGTGAAACAAACTCTTCAAAGAGATTACTTATTGCCTCACTTACTAGGCCTGGCTGGCTGGAAGCACTTAATTTCAAACCTCTGCAATTCTAGGATGGCAGTTGCGGTTGGCTCTGAGCTATGCAGCTTGTAATTATAGTGGGGAGGCAGGTAGGAATGTAGTGGTCCACATAGTGCCTTTCGATAAAAGAAAGGCATTTCATTGCATTTTAGAATAATTCAGCAGCATTTTAGTTAAGAACTTAACCCAGAGGTAGAAATGCAAATACTCATGCACATTTTAGTAGCGTGTGCATGTAGAAGCCACACATACAGCATATGGGGGCATTGTGGGTTTAATTTGTTTTCTCTTAAAATTTTTCTATACAAGTATAGCTTTTTGTTTTACTGTGCTTAAAGTTACATACTAAGCTACATGTTTAAGTTAGTTTGTAACATTCTGGTGTAGTATTTAAAGAAACAAGGCAGTAGAAATTTAGAAGCGTACTCATATCAGGAGTCATGGGAACTTGGTGTGTGAGGATAGGCTTCTGCTACTCTGTGACCCTCAACAGGGTAAAGCAGGCATGTGTGAATGAATAAATGAATGAATGAAAAGGTTCATGTAAATTAAGGGTGTTTCTGCCTCAGAGGCTGACTGATACAAATTAGTAATGTATGACATTGGTCTCATATGAAGAAGACCGCAGTAGAATAAGTTTAGAAATGTGAAAAGTGGGCCAGAGACTGGTTAAGCTGTTATTTACTAATATGCACTACTTTTAAAAGTATTCTTTTCATGTACATTAACTATTTTTTTTAATCTAGATCGCTAATGTACTGGCCTCTAAAAAACCTTCTGTTCTCCTAACTCTGGTAAGTGTTTCTTATTTTTCATCATGTTCTTTGCATGTTTACAAATACCATAAAGACTAATTCATCCCAGTAAACTTTTTATTAAACTAAGATATTAATATTTACCCATTACTCATGGGAATCCTTACTAGTATCAAACACGTGCATATTTTTCATAGATGTAAGGTTTAGGAGTCTCAAAATAAGAAACCTTTCAAAGTCTGATTTATAAATGTATAATATAAGTAAAATAGTGCAGTTTTAAAAATATAAAATGAATGAAATTATATGAACCCCGATTTGATTGCGCAACACAAATATAAATAATTCCTGTAGTGTGCTCTAACACCACTATGTGTGCTTGGCATGTGCATATGTGACAAGGTCCCAGCTAGGATCTATCCATTCTGGAAGTGAAATCAGCAAGAGTGAATTACCGAACCTTCTCTAGTCTTTGTGTTATCTTTTGCATTGTACTTGGTACAGTAAGAGTAAATATACAATAACTTGTTGATGAGGTCTTTCCAATGTCTATGAGCTAAATATTCACAAAGAAAAATAAAACTTGATCAGTTGAAGCGAATGGAATAGCATAAAGAAGATAATAAGGGGGCAACACTTGACTCCGTTGACTTTGATGAAGAAAATGCTGCATGTGTAGTGAATGATTTAATCCCCCCCTCCCAAAATAAAAAAAGAGACAAGGTGATGATTATACTGGAGAAACAAGGTATAATAACATTATGCATAATCTTAAGACTGTCCCAGCCCTTTTACAAGAGATCTTATAAATATTTGCTCTGCGCTGAATGCTAGAGACTGGAGAGTTTGGTTCTTGTACTCTGTCCGCTAAAAGGAGATTTTTTTTGAGTATCGATATATAGGAGAACTGTCATTCTGTACTTGTGCAGGATCACTGCAGTTGTAGTGGGAGGCAAGTCACATCTTCCATTCTAAGAGATTTGTTAAATGTACCAGAAGCCATTTGAGTACAAAGTCACACATGCTTCAGCAAATTATCAAAACAAGACAGTGTTTTTGCATGTAATAATTTTATTTTTTAATCTATAATGTAAATTTTGGCTTTTATTTAAAAAAAATGGTAGCTTATTCTGAGGATGTCAGTGGTTCTGATGCTGCTGTTGAAGATTGGTCAATGCATATTAGAGGACTGAAACTTTATTATATAAAGTGAATATTATATAAAGTGAATAGTACAGAATGTATCAGAAAATTTCTCAGACAACTTAAGGCAATGGATGCCAAAACATGTGGATTGTTGTGCAGTTTACTAGTACTAATGAAGTCTAAGAATATTTACCTTTAATTAGAGCGGCCCACATTTTTGGAAGATTTAATCCATAGCCTTTACCACCTTAACAGTTTCCTAGTGTAGTTGCTTCTGTACCGGAACCTCTTTACTTGTACTTCTAGCTTGGGTTCATACTTCTCACCTGTCCCTGATTTCATAGAATGTCCCTAATTTTGCCTTATATTTTTGCTCTGTACCACATAAGCATTCATTTTTCTGATAAATCACTGCCCTGAGTCACTGGAGTTTCAAATTTATTGTTCGAAAATGGATGTTGATGGACTCCAAAATGGCTGCACATTCAGCAGGTTGATTAAAGATCTAGCAGTATGAAAAAATAAAATTTCGAAAGCAGACAGAGTAAAATTCCATTCTGGTCCGTCACTATACTGCATGGATGTCTGCAACTAAGAAATCTGGACGCAAGAGAAAATCATCTAGAAGGGGAGAAAAAAGGTGGAAAAGAACCTTGCAGTTGTTTAGGAAAAGAAAAAAACAGATGAAATTTCTGCTTCAGTACAGGATACAGCAAGAAGCAATTTAGAGGATAAAATAAATTGAATGCATTCAGAAGTGTTTAAAATAAACCAGACACTGGAGAAATGTATGGAGTCAAATGACAAAAGGCTAGAAAGATTAGAAGTTTTAAGTAGCTTTTCAGATGAGCTGATAAAACTGCAGAAATCTGAGGTTAAAATGAATATAGTGCACATGTTGGCATGTATTTGTGTAAACACCTCTCTCACTTGAGAGACCTCACAGATTCATAATTAGAAAGATTAGTAGCCTCAAAAACTTAAGATACCAAAACAAACTGGCAAGCCTTCTCTCTGTACTCAGTCTGTTCTAGATTCCTCCATGGAGGTCTGCCAAGCCTTTTGAGCCATGAAAGAAACGAGCCTCTTTGACTTATTGTTGTGGAGAACAAATGGTACCTGAAATTCCCAGTTACAGGAGATTAACCTTCATCAGGAGATGAATAACACACACAGCATGATATATTTGTATCCCAACATCTCCCCCGTTTCTGGAACAAACTTGTAGTACATGTCGAGCAGAATAGCGTCCTTGCCACCTTCAAGGTAAATTTAGGTAATTGGATGGGCAGCCTCAAATACTCCCTCAATCTATTTTGTCTTACCCTTCTTGTGGCTGTGGGAATGTGTTGAGCAGTTTTCTTTTTTGGCTAAACTTGTAATGATCTGCAGACTGATTGTCTAGTAGCATTCAGAAGATGTATGTCAGTAACAGGAATGCCATACAATATTCACATACCTCAACATCAAGTCTGCAGTAAAATATTAACAGCAGCAGTCAAACTATTTCAGAGACACCCAAGAGCTCCTGCATAGCTAAGGCTATGCTGAAAATTCCCATTTTAGAACTCACCAGAATTCAGCTAATCTGTGCAGAATTTGAGAGCTTCGGGCTTTATACTCAAGTACAGGACTGAGTTTAGATGCATGTAATGTTAATTAAATGTTTTTTTGGTTGCTTCAAAAGATTTGATAAAAATGTATTGTCCCAGTACCCGACTATCCTCCTTTTACTTTATTTCTAAAGTGCATAAATATGTTTATACCCAACCTGGTAAACTTATAGTATCAGGCAATGGCATCTGATTTGAAAACCTTGACAAAGTAGTTGATAAGCATTTGATGAACCCAATTTTGAAGTTAAACTGTTACACCAGGAACCCATCACATTGCCTCCAGAATGTTTTGGATATTTCTTGGACAGAGGATATGTTGAGATTAACATTTTGACATTACTTGTTTATATATTAGCATACAACAATTGTGTTTTAGAAGCTATAAACACCTTTCTGGGTAATTCTTCCTTGGCAAAGTATCTTGTGGAGCATGACTGTTTTTGTCACACCAGTAAATATTTTGTTTGGCCAAATATATCAACAGTTAAGACACATGTCCCTCTTTTCCATCAACTTATGTCTGCTTGGTTATGGGCTTATTTAAATGAGAATACATTTATAATGCTGTTGCTAAGTTTTATAAACAATGTTGTTTCTACAATATTTTTATTGGCAGTTTTATTTTCCTGTGCAAAAGGTGTACCTTTGTGATCAAAACTTTTATCTATGACCTAAGAAGAACAGTTTTAGCTTTGTGTTGCTTATTTGTATTGTCATTCTATAATACATTTCCTGGATATAACACTAGTATGTTTTTCTTGATCTCAGATCATTACCACACTTGCCTTTTATTGCAAACCTGTATCTACTATAGATTATCTTCGTAGAACTAGTTATCATGTTTTCCATATTTTGTCATCTTTTCCCACTGAGGAATTTCTAAGACCTAGACTTTGTAGCCATAGGAATTTTTTTTAGAGGAAACTAAAAATTTTATACAGATATTTTTGATGGAGGCTAAGGTGTATGGGTGCCTGTCAGTCTGCTGAATGGTAATTTATTTGACTGTGTGTTCAGGGGGGACTAGCACAAATGAACTCATTGCCAAGTGTGGTATTTTTCAAAAGCAGGATGTTTTAATAGATATTTTTTTCTGGTAAGTGATTGTGTGTGTGTGTGTGTGTGTGTGTGTGAGAGCATTTGTGGTTTAGGGTTAGAGTAAGGGTAAGGACTGGGTAACTGGACTGACTAAGTGATGTGTATGAATGTGTTTTCAGTGTGTGAGAGAGAGTGTGGCGAATGGCATTTGTTTGATTAGTATGTTTGTGAATGTTTTGCATCGACTTTATGGGTTGTAGAAAGGTCCAGGTTAGATTTAGTGTTGTGTATGTGTGATATCGCATGTGTCTATGGGCAAGTGTCCTGTGTAGTGGTGCTGTTAGGGAAAGGGGCTTTCTTAACTTAATGTGTAGGGCTAGGGGCAAGGTTAAAGTTAACACGCTTGAGTAAAATGAGGCAGGGAGATGAAGCCTAGAGCATGCTAGGCTGGCATGGGAGTAGAGGAATGACTAAGCAGAGCCTGTTTGACCCTTCCAGGAAGGAGGGTGTCGTGATTTGTAAGGGAGGGAAGAACGGTAAGGCATAGGCACCATTGGTGATACTATTACCTTGTCAGTAACCCAGTGCCACAGTGTAGAAGTCGAGACATTTGAGAGGTGCTTCGCCATCTAAGTTGGGATATTTCCCTTGCAATGCCTTTTTTACACCTCCTCTCATGACATCAGTGCAACATGTTAATGGGAGGTTGACTTGAACTAAAATAAAAAATTCCACTTGTGGTGCATGGTGATTCACTCTTCTTAGGACCTACACACAGGGACATGGAGGAAACTTAGGTGTAGGCCTGTCATGAATAGGTGATCCTCCAAGAGGGCGTCACATGGCAGGGCGTTACATTTGGAGAACTACTGAGAATGAGAATAATGGGGAATAGTATTTAGAAAGTCAGTAACAGCAATTTGATTTAAAAAAACCGCACACCAAAACATAATTAATGAATTAATTAAAACAATTTATTGTACTAACTGAATCAGACTATTATATGGGTTTTGGCTGTGTCATATATGCATTGATACTAAGCTGCATATGTAATAGTGTCCAGTATCTGTGCTGGGCCTATTCTTTTAGATTGCTTCAAGTTACTGGTTAAAAAAAGTTACTCGTATGCATGCATTGCACTGTATGGAACTAATGCCCTATATGAGAAGTGCAGGCAAGAGTTATTCTTGTCCACATCAGTCTGGCAGCTAGTGCAGAGGATTAAAGTTCTGAGCTGTTCATAGGTGTTTATTTGGCTAATGACCACAAGCGCCTTTTTAAGCCTAGCCACACATCCAAAATCTCTGACAAGTTCTGACACCCTTGATAAGTGTAAGGAGGTGCTTGAGAGAGGAAACATTTACAAGCAGGGCCTGGAAGATGAACCATTTACAGGCTGCCTGTATCCTTTACAGACCTAGATGCCAAACCAGGGATGAATTTCCTTTTCCCCATCCAGTTGTCCAAGTTGGACTTGAATTGGGTTAGGAAGGAACTCTGCTTCACATGGATGGGGAACCTTTTCCAGAAAAAGGGGTGGTCTCTGGGATTCTGGGATATATATCTGTCTGTCCAGCAGGTCCTATTTATATCACAGGTAATATTTAAGTCTTTAGAACAGTTAATTCTAGTACTTTTTTTTTTTTTATGTAGGAGGTCCATCAGAGTAGGGTGTGACAGTGCCTTCTATGCCAGGCGTAGACCTTCCCTCAACAGGCTGTAGGAGACTGAATACAGGGATAGGGCTTTGAGGCGGACTGCCATATGATATGTTGCTTACACCATGTTCTGTTTTAATGAGGAACTTCTGTGGATGTTCCAATTGTTGGATATGCCTAGTTAGGTACATACCAAAGGAGGCACTGTACTTAATGATTGGTCTGAATGCTGAGTACAGTGGAAAAATTACTTCCTTGGACCTGGTTGTCATACCTTTGTATATAAGTTGCACAACTTGGAATAATTTCCTCACTACTGTAGACACTTGATGGTCAAAGGCTAGATTACTGTCTGTGTGTATCCCCAAGTCCCTGACTATTGGTCAACTCTTAGGGGAATTTGATAGTAACTTGGGTGGATGACTTCCCAAGGATTCTACTATGCATTTCTTTGTATTTAGTTTTAGTCCATAACTCTGACACCTTTATTTGTCTGTGTCTGCTCTTCCTGGGGAACATTTGTATCACTGGGGATTCAGTGATTGCTTCTAATTTGCGATCATCTGCAAACTTAGTCATCCAGAGGCTATTGATAGTGGGCTTGATTTTAGAGAAGTAAATATCAAAAAGGAGCAGTCCCAGGACCGATCTCAGAGGGACACTGCTTGTGAATGGCCTCTTTGTAGAGGTGGACTCCCCAGTTTTAACTTCCTGGGTCCTGTCTGTGAGCCAGCTGGCTATCCACTGGGTAACGTATGGGTTTGCACCCAACCTCTTGAGTTTATCAACAATGCCTGAGTGGGGTATTGTGTCAAATGCCTTGGCCAGGTCAAGGTAGGCAGCGTGAACTACTTTGTCCTCCTCTTTTGCTTTGATGACCTTCTCAAAGGCATTCACCAGGTTAAGTAGACATGAACTGACCTTGACAAAACCAGATTGGTGTTGGGTCCAGTGTCTGGAGGTTTCCTATATCATTATTGATCATTTCCAGGATAATTCTTTTCATGGCTTTGTATTCGAGACGGTGATACTTATGGCTCTATACTTTCCAAGGTCTGTAGATGGCCTATCTTTGTACAGAGAGATGACTGTTGCTGTTCCCATTCATGAGACACAAAGCCTGTTAGGAGGCTACAGTTAAATGTCAATTCAACTGATCGGTTATGTTTCATGCTATTTAGAAGCCATCCTTGGATACTGTCTGGGCCCATTGATGTAGTGTTTTTGACCTTATAGAGAGCATTAAGGACCTGTTCCATCGTGATAGCAGGGAGAGTTGTATTTGATGGTATTTCCTGAGAGAAGGTTGAGGGGGAGAGAGGGGGTAAAGTTGGAGCTGAATTTATCAGCCAGTAAGTTTGCTATATCTTATGGCTTAGTATAGGTGGCTCCATTAACAATGAGCTCTGCACATAATTGTGTATTGCCTTTGAGGTTGTGGACATAGTTAAAGAATGCCTTGCAGTTGTCCTTGGCTTCGGAGGCAGAATTTTCCTAAAATTTGGCTTTGGTAGACTTATTCGTCTTCTGAGTTGTTTGTTTAGTTTGAGGGTGCTTTTATCCTGCTGGGTATGCTGCACCTCATAATGTTATGCATGGTTCTCTTCCTTCTGTCATACAGCCAACTGATGATCATGCCACTATGGTGGTTTCTTTTTTGAGATAGTTCTGTACTTCTTCCTGGTGGATGAATCTGCCTCTATGCAGCTATTAACATGCTTGTATTTGCGTTTCTTTGAACAGTTCCCTGTAGGCATCAATGTTCTCAAGTTTATGGGAGCTTATAATTTTGCCTGGTTATCACTTAATAGGAAGCTAGCCTTAGAGTAGTTCCTGAATATTCCAGGGTTAGCTGGGTTGCCATGTTTTATTTTTACTTCATAAAAGACCATTTTGTGGTCTGACCTTACTAGAGAAGACATTACAGTGTGGGGTGTGCAGCACAATCCCATATTAGTGAGGACCAGATCCAGTTTGGTTGCACCCCTGGTTGATGCATTGACTGTCTGATCCAGGGAGTTTGTTTACAAAATTCAGGCATCTCTGTACCTCTGCTTTTGGTGATGTAATATGATTCCCTGCTAATAGTGGGTAATTAGTCATGAATATGGTATTGGGTTGGATAGTGAGTGTTTCCAGTAAGTTTAAGTACATGTTACAGGTTTCCTGAGTCAAGGAGGTGGACCTGTAGCTTGCAAGGACGTGGTATGGAATTTTGCCTATTATGATTTGAACATAGAGAAGCTCAAGTTATTGTCCTGTTTAACTAGCCTTGAAGTATGTTTGTTTTTTTATGTAAATCGATACACCTCCACCTTTAGTTCCTGTCTGTGTAGTAGCTGGTATTAATGTGTGGAAGGCATTGTAACCTTGTACTGTCACTCACTGTCCTGTCCATGGTGTTAAACCATGCCTGTGATCGCACAGAAGTCCGCATTCTCTAGGGTTAGGAGAGCTTCTAGGGAGTGTATTTTTTTGTTTAGGCTGCTAGCATTGAACAGTAACAGCGTTAGATTTTCTTGATTTTGATTTGTTGTTTTAAAAGTACTTTTAGTTTGGCATTGCCTAAAATAGACATTACGGGGGAAGACAGTGTTTTAGCTAACATTTGAAAGCCTAGAAAGGGGATAGGTGCAGACCATCCTTGGCAAAGCAACATGGTCTATTGACCATCGTCTTCCATGCTGACAAATATTGCACCCCCTTAGAATGACAAAAGAAACTAAACCAATTATTAAAGTAAGTCATCTTTTGTTCATATTGTGGCATCATCCTTGGAGAAGGTAAAATGCCGCTCAATGCTAGGTTCATTCCATCCTAGAACACACATTCCAAAAGCTCCATGATGTCTCTCTTCATATAGTCTAGAGAGGTATGTTTCAGGACATTTACACCCACATGCACTATGACTGTGTCATACTGGTACATGTGGTCCAATGACCTAAATGCATCTGTAATGTGGCAGATCCTGGCCCTTGGTAAACAACTAACTGTGACTTTCTCCTTATTTAGCCTGGTGAGAAGGGACATCTGTGTGTCTTACGATGGAGTCTGCAGTGACCAGAATGTTGAAGTAGAAGTGGAGGGTCCATGGCTGTATGTGTTGTTTTCAGAGAGTGCATTCGGGGCCACTGAGGTGTACTTTGTCTAGGAGATCCACTAAGCTGGTAATGGAAGTATTGGGAAAGTTCATATCCATGGCAACAGACCCTTTTTTATTGATTAGACCATTAGAGTGAGAATATAAAGCAATGTCAAGAGTATACAGTTTGTAACTCTGGGGCCAGTGGTCATCAGTGCAAACTAGTTGTCCTGTGCAACTAGGTATTGGTGAAATTTCAGTGGTGCTCTAACAGGAAGACTGCCAATTCAAAATGTCTGGGTCTGGACAGGGCACTGCTAAACACTTGAGGGAAAACTAATAAGTAGACCTTGATGATTATAGATGAAATATTTGGGCAGATATTCTGAACTTGGGTTAGACAGCAGCAAATATAGTAGTACTTATGGTAAGGAAAGAATTATCATGTTAAAAATAATAAGAGGGTAATCGCCTGAATGGCTACTGCCTGGCTACTGCTAGTGCTGGTCTCTCCAGAGCTTCACTCTGCTGGGATACAATTCTATTTTGCTTCTTCTCTCTCCAGAAGTAAAACAGTATCACCAATCCTAAGATGAGAGGCAGGCCACAGGCTCTTTGATCAACAGTCTTGTCCAAGATGATGTAAGTGTCTGTAGGCTTGTTGCAGCCTTTTCCTGGTAGATGCCTTGAATAGATACCAGACCAATTAGGAAAGTCGAACACAGACACTCGCTGCCCAATCAGAAACAGTCAGGAATCGATGCATTCTCCTCCTCCTCTCAGCAAGAGTAAAATATAAATTCAAACTGACACCTAGGAAGCAGTTATTAGGCTTTCTGGTGATCAACAATCTCCAGGAAATAATGTTCCCATGCTGCTTCTCTCCAGGAGAAAAACAAAAACATTAATCCCAAGATGATTACTAAAAGGTGGAATGTGGGATCTCCAATAATTGGTGGTCTTGAAGTAGATGTTACAGATTTTAAAGGAAAGATGGAAAAGCAGGTTAATATCCTAATAGTTGCAGTGTGCACTAAGCAGTTGGATATAAAAGAGGTGGTAACTTAAGCTTTAGCTATCTAAGTGGAGAGCCACTAATTTTAAAGAGCAAGCTACATCGGAAGGGTGGGCACTTTGTATTTTAGATCTATGGAATACAGTGGGATGGCCAGTAAATTTAAAAAAACTAAAGGGGAGAGGGAAGGAGATATATGATTAAATTAACTTAAGGGACAGGCAACTAAAAAGACAAGTTTAAAAATACACCAGCACCAGGGTAGCAGGGTGGGGTGTTAAATTGCCAAATGATTAATATTAGACGAACTCCAGGTTCAGTATTAAAGATTTTAATCCAACCATTCAGAGCAACTACAGAAAACATCAGTACAACAAGAACGGGAACATTTAGTCCTTATCACATCCACTGTCTCCCTCCTCCTGCCTTCCTCTATCATCACCTAGTGGTACAAGACCAAAACACAACATATTCCCCCTTACTGGAGAACAGCACTACACTTGCAATATGTAATTAAACATCACTAACATTGTAACAAACACTGAATTACATCAACATTTATATTTATGTAACATAGTCCTCAAGTCAACGAGGTCCCCTTTTCACACGAGCTGGAGTTATGTGAGGAGATTCAGGCATTTGTGTCACTGTAGATTGAAGCAGAAATTCCACTGGAGCATCACTTGTCTCAGATGTATTTGACTTAGATAAATGGGAAGAATTCCATTTTTTTCCATCTGCCAGCAAGTAAGTACATGGACCAATTTCCTTTTGAATTTCCACAGTTTGTGAAAATCTTGAATGCGCCTTGGAACATGCGGTGGATTCCAAATATGCATCTTGTCCCCCTTTTGAAAATGAGGAAACCGTGCTCCACATCTAGCATTGGAATACTTTTTCATTTTCTCTTGAAGAGAAGAGACCCTTTTACCAACAGTATCCGCATTAACTATGCAGGAAACAGGAGGAGGAATAACATTGAAGCGTATTCACATTTTCCAGCCAAGAAGCAGTTTCAAAAGGGGAAACTCCTGTAATAGGATGTGGTGTTGCATGGTATACCTGAAGAAATTCTGAAACAACCAGTTTCCAAGGTTTTGGCTGTAAGATTGCAGATTGTATGCACCCTTTGAGAATATGATGAAATCTTTCAGTGGCACCATTTGCAGCTGGGTGGTATACTGAAGAACGTATGTGTATGTATCTCTTTCTGCCAGAAATGCTGCAAAATCTGCAGAGGTAAATTGACATTCATTATCTGATAGAATGGTACACAATGGTACACAAATGTCTAAATCTGCTGAAAACTGAAGTGAGGAAGTCTATAACATTTTGAGTAGTGACAGAGGCAATGAAGGCAACTTCTGGCCACTTGCTGTGATAATCAGGGAGGGTTAGGGCATAACAATAATTCCAAATAGCCATTTCAAATGGACCCACTACATCTATGGCCAGCTTTTGCCAAGGCTCAGATAGAAATGGAACATGTTGTAAAGGTGCTGCTGAAGGATTGGCAGTCTTGTCAAAAGACTGACAAGAGTTGGCAGTTTTTAACTTGAGCTGCAACCATGTCATCTGTACCTGGCCACAAATATAACTCACACAGCCACTGTTTGGTTCTCACTGTGCCTTGGTGGCCTTTATGTGCAAGCATCACTAAAGTGTGGCACAGCGAAACAGGAGCAATGAGACGAGTGCCATGGAACACAAACTCATCTTGTGCGTTGAGTTCATCTCATGGTCAGAAGTATAGACGCACATTTTGTCCACAGCATTAAGCAAAGAAGGCCAGCCATTGGTAACCTGTGTTCACAGAGCAGACAACTCACTGCTGGAGGTAGAGGCAAAAGCAGATTCACCAACTGACAGGGCAGTTAAATCAGTAGACAACATTGCCACAAACTCAGGTTCAGAAATGTCTTCAGTGGTAGCAGGCAAGGGCAAGTGAGAGAGACAAACAGCAATGTAATTCTGTGACCCGGGATGATAAGCAAGAGTATAGTTGAAAGACCACTGTTATGCTGCCCAGTGTGCAATCTGCATGCCTGCCCAATCAGACCCTTTTCAGGACAGTAATGTGGTAAATGCTTGGTGATTAGTACGGAGAGTAAATTTAGGACCCCACATGTAAGTTCTCCATTTCTCAACAGCCCACACACATCCAAGAGCCTCTTTTTTAATTGTAGAATATTTCCTTTCAGCAGCAGTAAGAGTCCTATATGCAAAGGCAACAGTCTGTTCTGTATGGTCGGGGTGAACTTGAGCAGGGACAGCTCCAAGCCCATAATCTGATGCATCAGTAGAAACTACAGTAGGCAAATCGGGGTTAAATAAAGCCAAGGCTGGACTGTCAGTCAACCACTGTTTCACTGACATAAAACTGCACTGAGCTTGCTCAGACTAGGAAAATGGCATATCTTGGCAGAGGCAGGCACTTAGGGGGTTCTACAATGGTGTCAAAGTGTGGAATAACTTTATTATACCAAGATGCAAGTCCAAGGAAGTAACGTAACTTGGAAACATCGGTGGGAGCTGGGGCATGGAGAAGAGCCTCAAGGTGCTCCTGATCAGGCTGTGTCCCTTGTGCTGTAACAGTATGGCTCAGAAAATGCAAACTGACCTGATTGAAATGACATTCTGCTACGTTCAGCTGTAATCCTGCATCTTTTGTGTGTTTAAAAACTGCTTGAAGTGTCTGATCATGGTCAGCCTGTGTGCATCCCCACAAAATGATATCCAAGTAGTTCACAACATTTGGCAACCCCTGCAAAATTGTAGCAAGCATCTTTTGAAAAGCAGATAGAGCAGATGCTAACCCATATGGAACCGGTAAAACTGGAACAAGCCATCATGAGTAACAAAGGCAGTCAAGTCACGGCTGTCTTCATGACACAAAAGGTGAAAGTATGCACTTTCTAAATCAATTGTAGAGAACACTGTTGCTCCTTTCAGCAAGGATAGCATTTCATTAATATGAGGAACAGGATAACTTTATTAGGTTCTCTTAAATCAACACCTATGTGAATACCACCTATCCTATTTTGAAGCGTCACAATGGGCAAGACCCAGGGAGAAGTATAATTCTTTCATTAATCCCTGCTTGAAGAAGACAATTGAGCTGTGCACTTATATCCTGCCAAACTAACGGAGGTAAGCAACATAATTTTTGTCATACTGGAGTAACAGAATCTAATGAAGCCTTTTGCACAACCCAGGGTCAGAGGAGGTAATGGAGCTGTCGAAAGATGCATGACAGGAACCAAGTTTGTGGTAGCACATGGTAAGACACTACTGCTATTAAAGCACAAATGTAGATGCTTTATTAAATCCATACCCAGCAAAGCAGTTCCAGACTCCACGATGAAAACAGATGTAGAGCATGTAACATCATCTTTGGACACAGTAACTGGTAAGTAGCCAAGCACAGGAAGTGGAGCATGGGGAATAAGTCACTAACTTAACTGAAAGTGACAATAAGGGTTCTCCTTGAAAGTGTGCATCATATATACATTTAGGCAAAATGGATACTGATGAGCCAGAATCTACAGTCAGATCCACAAGTGCAGTAGCAATTGTGGTTTTCATTATGACACTGCAACAGATTCTCTCAAGGAGTGGTCAATTACGTAAAAGATCTGAAGTTCAGTTAAGGCAACGTCTTGCACATAGCATGTTTGCAAAGAATGGCAAACACATGCAAAATGACCAGCCTTTCGGCACTTGGTACATTTAACAGAAGTAGCAGGACAGCGTTTATCATTGGCAAGATGCTTTTAGATCCACAATGATGAGCATAAAAAGAGGCTGCTGAAGGCATAGCAGCTGTAGGCTGTGAAACAGGCGGGGACTTGGAAGAAGGTCTCTGGTGGTGGCGACCAGCAGCAGACACAGGCTGAGTATGTAAAGTCTGTACCAGGACTGGTCTAACGTCTGAAATAAACTTTGCCTGCTCACCCGTAACTTCATTTTGCATAGCAATTGTTATAGCATTAACCAAAGTTGTCAGGTTCTAAAAGTAATCGTTCATGTATACGATGATTAGACACATGTTCAACCAACTGATCATGTAACAGTTCATCCAGTTTAGTATCAAACTCACATTTAACTACTAAGTTTCATAATGTGGCCACATACTGAGAAAGTTTCATGGGCGGCCTGAACACGTTTTCTAAAAGCATGCCACTCAGCAGCAACATTTCTTCATGGAGCAAAATGAGCTTGTAAAGCCCTAATGGCATCCTCCATTGACATACCTTAGTTCGGAAGCATGTAAAACAGTCTCTGAACTTCTCTTCCTAGACAATGAAGTAGATGTGCCTTTTTGTGTGCTTTCAGCAATTCATCTCCTGATGCACCAACAATCAGCATGTAGTTATTAAACATTTTCAGCCACATATCAAGTGGTACAGCAGGTTCACCCGAGCATGACAAAAATGGTGGAGGAAAAGGAGCAGCAGCAACAGCCATTGTATACAAGCAGAAACAAGTCAAGTACCTCGTTGCCAAATGATTAATATGGACAGACTCCAAGTTCAGTAATAAAGATTTTAATCAATCCATTCGAAGCAACAACAGAAACACCAGTACAACAGGAACATCCAGTCCTTTTCACATCCACTAACTCTGTCTCAATCCTCCTGCCTTCCTCTATCTCCACCTACTGGCATAAGACCAGAACACAACATGGGAAAAATCTTAAATTATGTGTGACTGACGAGACACAGCTGTGGTCTCTTTCCTAGTTTAAATATGCAATTAAAAGTAGAATACAAGTAAAACACAATGTAAGGAAAATATATCACAATATGCAAAATAGAGGAGAGCAGTAGGGCAATAGAGCAATACAAGAAAGCAAAAACAAACTAACTTTTCCCTCACAGCAAGTTGTGGCAGAGTCTGGGTGAGCTTTTCCAGTAACAAGTTTCTTTCTGTTCCTTCTACCTTTATTTGTCTGCTGTGCGACTGAGCAAGCCACATAAGCCTCAGTGTTCCCAGGTTACCTCCTGATAACGGACATTTGTTTCCAGAGGGCTTACCTGATTAAAAAATGTGTATTAAAATGGTTATGTGCAGTACTTTTGCCATTCAGATTGTTCCCAGCATGAACTGGATTCATTTGCCTCACAGGTTTTATCCCCTGGTCACAACGGTTACTCCTGAGGCAAAGCAGAGTCGAGGCACAGCACCCTATATGGTATAGGAGATAAATTTCAGCTGCATACTTCTGGCTATCTGTCAGACATATACGACCTAATAATTCAAGCCCTGACACTTTGTAAGATATACTGCTGCACAAACAGCATAAATGCAAATTGCGAGGCTTTTAATTTACCACTTTTGCAGTGCTTGCACACCGCTTCTTATACTACATCCATGAGCGCTGTAGAAAGCATTAGGTGAAATACTCTGTGGTATGACCGGTAGAGTTCATATATGTTCCTCCATTTGCACATGCACTTCTGCAGGTCAGAGTAGCTAGTTACAGCTCCCAAACATTCAGCTGGTGTACCACGCAGTACTAATTCTGCAGCGTGTAATGTAATGTGTATTAAGCCATATGAAAGATAAGTTATAGTACCACTCATATTTTACAAGGAATAATGCATACTAAGTACCTCTTGTTACATTTTAGAGATATCATCAAATTTTCTTTTCATCTTAAAGTCATTGCCACGAGATCAAAATCCCAAACTGTCAGTAATGAAAGGTTAGTATCTGATACTAGTATTGCTGTCTTAACCAGTCATAACTTTCAGTTATGATCTGTATTCTGTATGTAACTGACTATCTTGGAACTTTTCCGTTTTCAGAAACGGTCTTTTTATTATTGATTTTTCAAGAACAATCATTTGAACAACAAATTATAATAAAATTATGTACAAATTTTACAAAGGCCTCAAGCACAGTATAAGGAGGAAAAAAAAGGAAAATAAAGGGAACAATAAGTGATGTGAAATAAGTAGGGCACAATATTCATTCATTCATACTTTCAATATGACAAATTTAGATGGAGACGTATCTGAATTCAGTGACTGAATAAGATAACTTTTGTCCAAGGGTTGTTGGTCCATTTTCTTGGGTATATTCTTGATTCTTTAACTTTTATTTCCATTGACACTACTTCAACCAAAAGGGTCATGAAGTCTTGTAAGGTTGGAATAAAGGATGACTTCCATCTTCTTGTAATACATTTTTTGGCTGCTGCTAGAATTGTCCAAAGAAGATATTTATTTTTGTTATTCAATACAATAGATTCATTTACATTCAGAAGAATTAAAGGTTTTGATAATATAAAGGAATCAGTAAAGATGGCTTGGAGAACATTTTCAATATCATTCCAAAATTTCTTATTGTGAGAACAATCATAAAAGATGTGAGACCAGTCAGCCTTACATTCTAGAGAGCATCTACAACATATCACCTGTTTAGAGGAGTTAAATTTAGCAATTTTACTAGGAGTGTAAAAACCTCTATGCAAACATTTCCAGGAGAAAATCTTCCATATTTGTAAATTAGAGGTTAATTTAAGAGTGTAAAATTTTTGATTTATTCGTAGGAGACGGACAGTGTACAATCTCTAGTAACAAACTAGCAACATTTCTGATTAGTAGTAGTTTTATAAATTTTTGAGATTAAGTTTTTCCAATTAAGTCCACCATGCAGTATTTCATACATAAGAATTATACATTTGGGTGATGAGCTGTAGGAAGAGTTCTGTACTGTTCTGCACAAATCTTGAGTGATTGGAAGCAGACTATTGAGAACTAGCCAGTCTGATGATAGTAGGCCATACTCTTTGATCAGATTTTGTGCATCTAGTGCAACTAGGTTCTTTGTGCAATGATACCAACATGTACATTTTTTTTTCTTTCCCAGTAGCTGAGTGTATCTAAGCTAACATAATCGCAAAAGTTTTTTTGTAGTTTTAAAGGGGAATAGATGCTGGATCCATAGTTTAATGTCAATATTGTTATTTACAAAACTTCTAAAGGACTTATAGATATGATTTAAATAATCTAGAGTGGTAAGCTTAATAGTATTATATTGTATATTGATACAGAGTGCATACCAAAGTTTGTTAAAAAAATTACAATTAAGCAAATTAAGTATTAGCTTATTTTCATTTAGGATAATACTTGTATGTAACGATTTCCAAGCTGAAGAATATTTGGGGTCTATCCAATTTAATATTGTTGTGAGGTTAGAGGCTTTAATGTAGGATTCTAAATCTGGGAAATTTATTCCTGCACGTTCCCATGGTCTAATATGATTAGTTAGAGCTATCCTATGCTTTTTAGGATATCATAAAAATATGTCCTTTCTCATGATTATGCTATTGTAATACTGTTACTAGCTAGTAGCAGTAGGGAAGTATGGGAAATTACTATATAGAGGAGTATCAATCATATAATACCTCATAGTAAGGGAAATGCTTTCATAATTAATTACATATATCTTTTACTATAAATACTTTAAGTGTTGATCTACTACTTTACTGATTTATTTTGGTTAACACGGTTATTGTTTATCCATCTTTAAATTACTAGAATTATTTATGTAGTCAGATTCTCTTTGAGCCCTTTAATAGATAATTCTACTTGTACATGATCATTATCAAAATATTATTTCTCTGATTCTATAATTATGCATATAGAAGTGAAGATATATATATGTATATATAAATATGTATGCATATATATATATATATATATATATATGTGTGTATATATATATAAATATGTATATATATATATATGTGTATATATATATAAATATGTATGTATATATATATATCTATATATATATATATATATATATATATGTGTATGTATGTGTGTGTATATATATATATATATATATATATATATATATATATATATATATATATATGTGTGTATGTATGTGTGTGTATATATATATATATATATATATATATATATATATATATATATATATATATATATATATACTTCAATTGAACAAAGGTTTAATAGTGAATTTTAGCTGCACTGTTTATAATCAAACTGTATATTACACTAATATATTATTGTTCTCTCTTACCAATTAATATATAGACTTTCATATAACATAATTTGGAGCCTCAAGTTGTGCAAACCTGTTTCAAAATTTTGGAAGTGATGGTTAATCTGACTGGATATTTTTATTCTGTCAGATTAGGAATGTTCTATATTCCATGTCAGTTAATGGATTTACTGTTTATCAAAAGTTTAGTTTTAAATGTTTTTCCTTTTTTAGGCCTCTGTTATTAAATTGTATTTTATATTGGGAATCAGCACCTTGTCATCAAAATATAATCTTTCCAAGAAGGGTACTCAAGTTTTAAATATCGTGATTGTTTGCGATCACATATTACTAACACTCTAAACCTTTAAACAAAAAAGATGGACTTGACTTTTCTTTCCTCCAATGTTAATGGTTTAAATAGTCCTGGGAAAAAATTCGGCCTGTTAAAATACTTGAAATTAAATAAAGTACAAGTAATATTTTTACAAGAAACCCACTTTAAAATAAATATCTTTAGCTGGAACCCAAATGAATACCCAAGATTATCCAACTCCTCATACACTAAAAAAACAGAGGTGTTCTAACATTATGGAAGAAAAGTGTTATCTCCCCTCAAATGTTACATAATTATGAAGATAAGGAAGGACTTCTGACAATAATAAAATTTAGAAACTGAATTTGGACACTGGTCACTGCCTATTGGTTCCCGGGAATTGGGGTAACAATAATAAAAAACACATAGAACTCATCACTAACGATTCTAAGGGTAGCTTGATTTTATGGGGTGATTTCAACTGTTTACTAAATGACTCAGAAACTACTAACCAGACCTTTTTGCATTACTCCTATAGGGAAAATTCTCAAAAATGGACAGATAACTTCCAGCTATATGATTTATTTTATCTTAGAAATGATAATTCATTAGAATTTTCCCACTGTGATTTTAGATACAGGACTCAAACCAGAATTGATAAAATGTTTATATCCCAAGACCTAAAAACAAAAATATCACACTTTAGAATAGTCCCATGCCCTATGTCTGATCTTCAAACAGATTTAAAAAAAACTGTCTCTCACTAAAAGAATACCAGATTATATTACTAAATTGAAACCGTTCAAACCTTGGCTTGATACAGAGATAGAATTTTTCTTAGATACAAATCTAACCAGTGAAGTAAATGTTATTCTTTGGGATTTGTTGAAAGCCTATCTATATGGCAAAATTATTGCATGGTTTAATAATAAAATGAAGGAATGGGAGTCTGAATTATCTAATATACAAAAACAAATTGTATTAATAAAGATAATACTAAAATCGTTTCACACAAGAAAAAGGAAATTGAATCCTTAAACAAGAAATATAATGACATTTTAACTCATAAAACCAACTTGGCCCTAGAAAAATTAAAACTAAATTCTTTCTCTATCTCCAAAATATATGCGTAATCTAACACTGAGAGTGAAAAGAAACTCCATTGAAAACAATATTGTAAATGTGGTCCATGAAGGGAGAAATAATAAAATAAAGTTTCTGATATTAGTGATATCTTAGATGCCCAAGTATCACTTTTCGGAACAATACAAAAACAATGACTCTTTCACAGACCACAGTCTAGACTTCCCGGAATTAGTCTACCAGAGAATTTGATTGAGATTCAGAAACAAATCTCTCTAAAGGAAATTAATGAAAAAATTAAAGAAAGCAAAAACAAAAAATAACCGGGCATAGATGGTATTATTAATGAAATATATAAGCTTTTACCATACTCCGCTATATCACTCGTACACATAGCCCTGAATGAATCTTATTTACAAGCTATAATTCCACCCTCGTGGAAATGCTCATTAATTACTCCCATACTGTAAGAAAAAAAAGATTCTCATATGTGTAAATCATATAGGTCAATTTCTCTGATTAACAATGACTATAAATTATTAATGTCTATTCTAGTTAACAGATTTAAGAAATCATTAACCCATCTCATCTCGGAAGATCAAACAGGATTTATTTATACTAGACATACTCAAGATAATATTCAAAGAATTATAACTACCATAGATATCTTAAATATGGATAATCAAGAGGCTCTTATCACTCTTGATATTGTGAAGGCCTTTGATTCATTAAACTAGAAATATATATTTTTTTAATTCTTGAATCATACAAATTCCCTACTCAATTTATCACTTTTATAAAAAAATATTTATTATAACAATTTAGCATATATAAAATTAGGTCGATTTATGTCAGAACCTATCAAAATTACGAAAGGTACCAAACAGGGATGCCCAATGTCTCTGTTGTTGTTTGCTTTAGCAATAGAACCCCTTTCTTTGGCAATTCAATCTGATCCTAAAATTATAGGCCTAAATATAAATAATCATTTTAATTCCAAAATAATGTTATTTGCAGACAATATCTTACTTGCTTTAATAAACTCTGAAGAATCCTTACAGGAATTAAGATTTACTAGTCAAAAATGTTACTATATTTATGGCTTAAAAATCAGTAGTTCTAAATCTAACCATATGCTTTTAAATAAAAAAAAAATCTTCATGATAATACTGATTTGACTACTAATGAAATAATTGGGAAGCAGGTTTCTTCACTGAAGTGTCTAGGGATTGACCTATGTGAAAATATAGACGTAACTTTAAACAAACTATAAAAACATTATAAACACATTAAAAATTTTCACTGAGAAATGGAATAAATTACATCTAAAATTTATTTGAAGATAGATTACAATTAATTAAAATTATCTTATTGCCAAAAATAAATTATATAGCTCTTTTTATCTCTATATTACATAGTAAAAATCTTTTAAAAGAAATAAAACTCAGAAACAGTCTTTTGAAGAGCTTAATCTTGGGACTTTTCTTATTATGCTTGATCCTGTGTGTAAAGTAAGTCATGTTTTTTTTTGTTTGTTTTTAGCGTGGCTTGAATACAGACAGTGGAAGTACTACTCGAGAGGCTTCTTTCGAAGGAATTAGTCAGTAAGTTAACATTAGCTTTTTTTGTAATGAAATATGTAAAGTGATATTTTTTGCAAGTCACATATTGGATACATTCTACATTTATTTCAAACATAAAAACCAAAATGATGCCCATATTCGATGTATCTTATTTTTGACAGAATATACTTGACCGAATCAAAACAATTCTAATAACATATTTCTGTGGTGACTTATTGTGCATGTGTAAACAGCTGCATCACTTTAACCCTCAACATGTTACCATACCACTCAACCATACTGAATTCCTTGGTAAATACCGGTTTTGAGGGCAAAATATTGGGGTGCCACGAATTTGAGTGTCCCCTTTAATTTCCAAATTTCCCAGTTTTTTTTGTTTTTGTTTTTAACCATTCCTGACATCATCATGTGATGACATCGGCATGAGCCTGGCAGACAGCCTATCAGGATTCAGCTGCTTAGACATTTACTTAATTTGACTTTATGGCAGCAGCAGCAGTTGTTTCTTCTCTGGTAACAGTTGTCTGGTTTTAGTATCATTGAATGTGAACTTCCAACAGTAAGTTTTTAAGGGCTGCTTTTATTATTTTGAATATGGCTGCTAGTTCTCTGTGTGCTTTGCCATGTTATTAAGAACTGCTTTGTGTGTGCTAGTTCCTTTGCTGTTATAACTGGTCGTCCGGTTTTAATTTCATTAAATGTAAACTGCCAACTTTTTTCAAGCGTACTGCACTGCCCTCTGCCAAGCCATTTACTTAGTTTAACTTTACAGCAGCAGTTGTTTCTTCTTAGTTCCTTTGCAGTGTTACACTTCATTACTGGAGAAGGTCATTAAACAACAGTCATCCGGTTTTAATTTAATTGAATTTGAATGTAAACTGCTCTGTTTGTGCTTAGTTCATTTTAAGAGCTGCTTTTATTATTTTGAATATGACTGCTGGTTCTGTTTAGTGTGCCTTTGCAATGTTAAGATCTATGTGTGTTAGTTCCTTTGCTGTTATGGTGTGTGAACTGCTCTGTAGTTCCTTTGGCATTGTTATGAATGTATGTGCGTGAACTGCTCTATAGTTCCTTTGGCAGTGTTATGAAGGTGTGTGTCTGCGTCTCTGTGTGTTTGTGTGTCTGTGTGTAAGTAAGTAAAATGCTCCAGCTAGGTATAACTGGTAGTTAGGATTACTCAGACTCAAACCCTGGATATAAAGAGTGATAGCCTAAATTCTCTACCCATGCTACCACTCATGATCAAAGTTTCAGGTCTGTTCCTCTTAAAATGTGTGTTTTTCAAGCAGATCAGTGAGAACTGAATTTACTAAATAACCATTAGGTTTCAGTCTTCCTGTCTTTCAGGAAATGCATGGTAACACAAAACATTTTATTCTAGCAATGTTCTAAGATTATACAAGCAATGTTTAAAATGTGTCCCTGGTTTTGGGCCTTTGTCCCCCCCCCCCCCCCCCAAAAATAAATGTTGGCTTTTTCCAGATTTCTTTTGCTGCATAGTTCTTTAGGGGGGGGGGGAGTTTAGTACCGCTTATGCCAAGTCTGTTTGTGTTAGTAGCACAGCAGGTAATATACTTGCTTTTGATGCAGAAGGCTGTGGGTTCTACTCCCACAGTATGTATAGATTGCTGATACTGTACTGTGTTGTAGTTTTAAAGGGGGTGGATGCTGCAGTCCTGAGAATGTCATCTTTGGCAGAGATGCCGAATAACTATAAACCTGTTATCAGTTTGTCATCCATTTCCTATTACAATATTACTGGCGTATTATTTTTTTAATGTAACATGGGCAATTTATTCTTCAAGGGCAGCAGGCAATTCATTTGTAGATGAAGCAGTGAAATATAAAGTTGTTTGCTAGCAGCAATCTCTTTGTTAGTTACAGATCTCTTCCTTAATGTGGAATTATTTGATTACTTTTGCATTTTCTTTGAATGTGGGTTTCAGTGCTCTTTCAATGAATGTGAGTTTCAAGAGCAGAGAAGTTTCAATGCTAAGTCTATTTTCATTGTGAGACTGTATTGTTTTGTTTAGCAGATGCCCATTAGTGTTTGTGCTATAAAATAAAAGTTTTGCAGTAAATAAAATAAAGCAAACGACTAAAGGGTTTTAGCCGTGGTTGTTGGTCTGTATTATATTCTTTGGCTTTAAAATAAGTTTTAAATGAAAGCCAAATGATCATTGTAGAAGTAAAACAGTATGCACATTACAGTGTTTATGGTAAATGGGGCAAAATAGCCAAGTAATAGGACATTGGAATGACTGCAGAGGGGAGAGCTGTGTATGGGGGCCCATTCGACCATTATTTTGTGAGGGGTGAAGGGCGGGAAACTGAAAGCCCCAGGTGGCACAAACTCTAGCCACGCCACTGATCTGTAGGCCATGGAGAATGACTTTTGGAGATCCTAACAAAATATATTCTTTTGCTAAGATTATATTGCCTACCATTAAATGCCCTACTTTTACCGCAAAACCCACATACTAAGGTTCATCATCTTCTCCCTTCCCAGTGAACATAATTGCTACTCATTTAAAAAAAAAATGGCCACCATTTACTACATTGTCTGAGGCTATATTTTGGTTGTCTGTTCTTCAGTTTGCATTTGAAAGTTGGTGTCCCAGAACTCCATTAGAGTGGGGAGGGTTACATAATTATATATGCAAATGTTATGTTAATCAGCGTACAGATTTGTACCTATTTTTCATAGGCCTTTGTCCAGATTTTTGATTTTTCTGGGTTGAGAGGTATGCATGTTATGGAGGTTGTGACTGTCAGTACATTTTTACAATTTTGCATGAATTTTCTAATTTTGAAAAGAAAAAAGTAGTGCACCAATCTTTTGGGCTTGTTTTAACATATTAGTATTCTGACTTGCTAATTTAAAAATAGGGCAACAGTACTTTTCCTACTATTTCTTTTAGCACATAGACCTTGCATTATGCTAAATGAATCTAAGTGCCCATTAAGGCATGAATGACTTCTGTTGGTGCAAGAGTATCTTGAAAGAACATTCACATGCCTACCAATGTTTCTGTGGAGTATTGGGAAGTTTGTTTTCCTAGTCTCAATGGCCAGTTTGTCTGAAATTTAATCACAGTTGTAGAACAATTTGTTGAATGCGATTGCTTGACTCTCAGTTTAATAAAGTCACAGTTTGGTAAAATCACATCAGAAAACTAACATTGGGGTAGTCAAACAAATTTTATTTGTGAGAATCCTCAAATCCCCATATACCCCTTGTCACTAATTATCGCAATTATTTTTGAGTTCCTCATTGCCTTGACCATCCTAACTTCCCTATCAACTCCTCGGTTCTCCTTCTTGACTGGTTGAACTGAATTGAACTGTTATTTGCAGCAGCTTAGATTTTCTATGTATGCCCTATCTTGCCTTTGTCAGCTACTAGGCTCTCTGTTGTAGCTGATAGGGTAGTCCAGATTTGAGAATGTATTCTTTAAAAAAACGTGCAAAGTGTCAATCGTCCGTATGTTATAGAAGGATTTTTTTTTATTTTTGGCTGCACAGTCCATTAAAATGTGATAGTTTATTTCAAATCCGTAAAATAAAACCGAAACTGTTTCAGTTCTACAGTGAGGATCTCCTTTTTAGTAATCATACAAAAGTAGGTCTTGGATAATAGATGATGTAACTGTACATCAACATGTCATGTGTTGATAATAAAGAAATCACGTTTTGGAGATCTGTAAAGGTGGCAGACCTAATTCCCCATGAGTACATAACCATTTTACATTTGACTTCTGTGTTTCTGCACTACGTTTTGGAGATCTGTAAAGGTGGCAGACCTAATTCCCCATGAGTACATAACCATTTTACATTTGACTTCTGTGTTTCTGCACTATGTAGAGGACCTTTTGGCCCATCACTTGCTATAAGAGTCACCACTCAGCTTCTCCTAGCTGGTACTTGAGCATCACACCTATCCATAGTCCCCTGTCAGTACAGGTGAGCTAGCATTGCCTGTGCAGTTAAGTGGATCCCTTCAAGCAGTGTCTTCTCTCACAGGACAGAAACACACATGTAAGTTTTAATGGTAATCTTTCAAGTTCTCCTGTGTGTGTGTGTGTCCTGTAATGAATTTGGAATCTCATCAGGTACCACATTTTCTTTCTTTTTTTTTCCTTTAATAATTTTTGGAACCCCCATGGAAGTTGTATACATCCACTTATCATCATGTCTCCTATCACCTAACCCACTCTTAAACCAAACAACGTACCTCCCAAAACAGGTTCAAGAATCTGGGGTCATTATTGCCATACTGTATCCTCAGGGGAAGAAGAGGAGCTTGAGGCATCTGACCTGGCACAATTGCTCATGACAATGGAGTTTTTTTGTTTTTTTTTTTATGTGACCTATAATTCTCCATAGTGACAGGCCTGCAATGGAGTAAGCAACATGCATATTTGTTCCTGCATATGAAGCATTTAGGTCTGCTGTCCCCTTAATGCACTGACATACCTGTGTGACACTAGTGCTGTTCCCTATCTTCTGCGAGAGAGCAGGACAGTGCAAGGAAAGTCCCCATACTCCCCCATGATGTAGGAGTGCAGGATGACAGCCATTCATGCCCACTCTATCCTCCTCAGCTGGCTGTCTAGACTCACAGGTTATGTATCAGTAGCAGGGAGGCACCCAATCCCTGTGCCAGTGGACTGGGAATTCTTCCTTACTGCCACTGGCTGCCCTGATGGTCTGTAGCTCCTCTTTTCCCTTTGGGTAGAATAAAGCAGGTATCCAACATCGATTTAAAGAATGAGCAAGCAAGCCAGTTAAGCAGAAAGTGTTCAGTATTGCCCCTAAAAAGGAACACTTTGTCCTGTGGGCATATCCAGTTAACAAATAGACAAAGTTAAGTAATTTTTTATACAGTGTCTGTGTTTCATGCCTTTCTGTTAAAGAAGCATCTCACTATAAATAATTAACTGTTTTTAATCTGGGATTTTAAAAAAAGATGCTCACAACATGAAGGCATAGTCTGAAACTACAATATGGATGGCTCAGGGGTTGACACCAAGAAGTATTATTTCAGATATAGGGCAGGATATGATGGGAATTGCTTTCTTGAAGTGATAGTGGCATAATTCATGACTGCATATGAAATGTGTTATGTTCCTCTAAAATTTGTCAGGTAGACAGAGAAATGAACCAGTTATGGAGATCAATACATCCTTATTAGCTGTCAAAATACATGTTTCTGTTTGCATAAAATGTCTGCTAGATTTGTCAGGATTTAATAAAAAGAAATATGTGTAAAATTTTACAAGTTAAACTCTGTATTGTTGTGAGCCTGTAAAAAGAAAGCTGATTTTTACAGATCTGTTTTCTTTTATATACTTAAGGCCCAGACAATGAAAAGTCATATTAGGCAATCACTTGTGATGTAGTTTGAAAATTAAGGCAAAGCATTTGTACTTCATTTCATCATTATATTGGCTTGATGGCAGCAGGAGCCAGTACTCCTGTCTGTGCTTTAAACATTCCACCTCCCCTGCATACCTTTCCTGACCTTCACCCCTTCTCCACTTATTCCATACCTTTATAATGCCTTTGAAGATTGTCATTACCACCCAGTCCATTAATCGGTTCCACGGTTCTACAGCCCTCTCTGTGAAGAAGTGCTTTCAAACATCCAGAATATAGTTGCTCTCTAGAGGCTGCTGCCTTTGTCCCCATCTTCCCTTTCTGTCCTTCATGCCAGGATGTCTCTTATTTTTCCTGACATGATCTTGCATGACTGTATCATAGCTGTCCTTTTCTCTTTCTGTGTTAAGTAAAACTGTTCCTAGTTCCTCTAGTCTCTATTCCTATTGTTTCCTCTCCAGCTTTCCTCTGGGTTCTTTCAACACTTAGTGTAGTTGTAGAACTGCTTACAGTACTTGGGGGTATCTTATTGCCATATCTATCTTCAGAGGCAGCATTTCCTGTCTACTAATGGAGTCGTCCTGAGGGTACATTCCTGGTGGACCCCTCCAGGTATAATCGTACCTCCAGATCCTTTTCCTGCTCTGTTGTCATCATTTCCACTTGCACTAGTTAACATTTCATACCACGGTTGCTGTGGCTCAGATGGAGTTCTTTGATTTGATTGCAGTGAGCCTCAGCTGCAACCTTTCTGCTCACTTGGTCAGCCTTTGCAAACACTTCCCTAGTTTTGATTTTTTTCCTCATTCTCAACTGCTACAGGTGTCTTTGTGCCATCTTGAAGAGTTGTATCCTGTTCTCTGTTCCCTCAAATATGTTCGAGACAAACACATTGAAGGGCAGTGGGTCCAATATAGACCCTAGTGGTACTCCACTGGCCACTTACTGGATTTTTGGTATCATCCCTGACAGCACAGCCTCCTGCATCATACCATTCACCCATGCAACAGTCCAGTTCCGTAGTCTTGGTCTTGTCCTAATCCTCCAATATTTCTTTCAGCCTCCTATATGGGACTGAGTGCTGGGCTTCTAGAGACTGTTTTTAGGACACACATGGTCTGTACTACAACCTATCCATGGTGGGGGTGAGGAGGAGAAGAAGAATCACTCATAGGGAAGTGAAACTGAAAGCTGTCTTTGATGAGAAAAAGGGATTCTACAACAGAAAAGGTAAACTGATAATGAATAATGGAACAGTATCTTGGAGACTGCGGTAGAAGTACATAGGAAGAAACATCTATATTTGAGTGCATGAGTTAAGAATGCTAGTAGCAGTGGAGGAAAAAAAATGAAGCAGTAATCTGTGGCCATTTTATATGGCTTTGTTGTCTCATGAGAAGTAAAACGAGTCTATATTAAAACCACAAACATTTACTTACCCGAATACCTAAATGCCGACACGTATTCAGCGAACAGCAAATACACCGAACGCCCTAAACAGGGAATTTCAAAAACTCGAACTGTCATAGTTGTCCCAGCCCACCACCCGCTACATACTGCCTACACAAACAAACTAAATATACCACATACATACACTAACCAAAACCCTACTTCTAACCCTAAACTAAACCCTACTTCTAACCCTACACTAAATCATGCATATACCACTATGTATGCACTTACCTTAACCCGCACCCTAACAGTAAGGTCCGTAACTATCGCACACTTACCTTACGGAGCTATACCGCAGAGGGGGCAACCATGATGATTCGACGTTTCCAATTTCGTGCTTCAGGATGATCGATGTTTTCGCAGTTCGATGAAGACTTGTTGGAGTTTAGGTATTCGGGTAAGTAAATGTTCATTCTTTTAATATAGACCCAAGTAAAACATGTGAAGCAGAAATGATAGACTGACAGGTGACCATTATCACATGGGGGTAGAACATTGTGGTGTAACAAGTTGAAACAACTCAAAGTAAGATCTTATTGATGAATAACTGTATGCAATTGAACTGTCTTGAAAACAAAATCCTTTACTGTATTGGATTTAAATAGTTACCCAAAATTCTGTTAAAATAATCCCATACAGTGAAATTCTAATCCAGTAGGGAGATGATAAATATTCACCAAATGTGTGCCAGTTCCTAGAGCATGACTTGGGGAAAAAATATTGTCAAAAGACATACAAATGGCCTCTCCATCTATTGACACATTGATATTGGACCCAACATATCAGACTACTGAATACCAATCACTGACTCTTTTTTTTTTTTTTTTCTTTACAATCTGGATATTTAAAAATTGAGACTGCACAATAAAGAAAATAATATCACAGAAACAAACACAAAACCCTTAAGCCATACGTCTGTCAGTATTTATTAATATGTGTTCTGAATATATTTAACTGGCAGTACAGACATGTCATATAAACTGAAGACATCTTTCCCATATAATATGTCATCCGCATATGACATGACAGAGGGAAGGTCTTCTTTCATGTGGAAAATATCCTCAATTGACATGTTCTTAGACACTTGTATGAAAATGTATCCCATCTCCTTCAGGTGAGGAATCAGTGCAAGCCTTACTTGCTAATCAGGGTTCTACTGAAAATAAAGCTATTTCTGTATCAAATAATTAAATCTTGCCTTTTGAACGTAATGTCAGAAGGAATTTATCAGCCCATCACTACTTTCATAGCAAACATTGCATGACTAAAGCTTGCATACCTTGTAACTTCTTGGGGAGATTAGATACAAAATGCCTGAAGGAGCATACAAAACTGACATTGTTTTCTTAATATTACCACATACACTCAAATGTCAAGTAATTCGTCTGCCTTAAACTTTTTTTTCTTTTGTGACAAGCCAAAAAACTGTCAGAAGGAGATGAGATCTGCTGTCCTGCCAAAATACTAGCATTATAATCGTGAAATAAATTTTCATGATAAAACTCCTGGGGTTTCCTTATGAGTTGACTCCTCCATTTATATTTTATTTAAATTCAACTTTTAACCAATACCACTAGTGTACTCATAGCTCATAACCACATCACCAGTTCAAATTCTGTGTAAATACCCTAAATAAAAAGACCTCTCCATTTTTTTTAAATCATACAGGTCTTAGAAATGCAATATAAACAGGTTAATTAAACCAAGAAAGGTCCGTTTCTGTTATCAAGGCCTTATGATCTGAGAAGTCTGTTTAAATCAGCTGTTCCTTATCTGTTGAAAAGGAGCTAGGAAAAAATGAAACCATACCTAGAGCATAACTAGGACCTTTCAAAGCTAAACTTCTTAGATCTTCTAGAAACCAAGCAAAAGTCAGCCACTAAATTTTTATAAACACTTAAGGTTTGTCTGTTCACGAATTCTACTTTTTTTTCTGTTTTTGAATCCATTAAACTAAAAAGTCAGTCATCAGCCTATGAAACCAGGGACATATTTCTTTCCATAATGCTTTTGACAAAGAAAACGCAGTGGGAACATAAAATTACTCTCCAGTCATGTGACTGATAAAACTAACAACCACGCCTCTAATTCAGGAGCAGAACAGCTATGTATTAGTATAGATTTCATTAATGAAGAAATACTCCTGAACACTTAAGACTAGAGAACAAAAAAAAAAAAAAACTGCGACAGCCTAAAAGGTAGCTTTTCAGTCTTGTCCAGTATCAGATTTGATTTTGATATTTTGTAACACGAAAATGTTTTTTTACACAATCTAATCCATTGCATCACACTCCATGCCTGATATGTGGAATCAAACTTTTCCCATTCAAACCAAAATTCTCATGTCTTTAGCTTATTTAGTTCCCTATGTTTTTTTTTTCTGCCAAGGAAATTTTTTTTTTGTTAGTTTCCTTTTTTTGTTAGTGGACAAGGAAATTCCACCAGAAAGCTGACATTACCAGAACCTTTCAGAGGAACTCTGTCGCCTTCAGAATCTGAGGTTAATGCAGTTTATCAGTTGCATTGAATAGCAGATAGCCTAGGTGTGACCCCTCCACACAAGATCACGAATAATTCTTCTGGGGAGATTCATTAGAATTTAACAATTGAGAAGGAACCTTTTTTCAGCAGTAACATCTGCACTTTTTCATCAACACTGTATTAGCCGCACATTTTGAGTAGTCCTCAAAAAAACATCTGTATGCCTACATCTGACACATTTCTTTGCACACTTCTATCTAGAATGCCCTTCTTGACCAGTTAGGTTAGTTTAAATTAGAAAAGTAAATATCATAGTACCCCACAAAATAATTTATCAGGTTATTGTATTCCAAACTAAATGCATAGTAGTTTATTCCACTTTATATTATCCTCTTTTACAAAGATTTTAGTGTATCATATTTCCTTTAATCACACCCACACACAAAGTCGTCTAAGTACTGTTTGTCTCATTGAAGTCAAAGGACAATGTTGCCTATCATTTGGGACTGAAATCCTTGACCTCATGCATACTGTGCTGGTATCGGTGCCACTGGACCAACTTCAGTGAATCTAGCAGTGCCTATGCAGAGGATCGTGCGTGTATGTGTATGTGTGTCTGTAATTTGATCTTTAACTATGCTGGGGGGGGTTCCTAATTGAAAGGATAAGACTGTTAAGGAAAAATCTGTCCAGTGTCTTGTTGGACTGATGGTAGTGACACAAGCAGTGTGCTGGGATCAAGTCTGAAGTGAGAGCTAATATCGTCCTTTCACTATGATGATTCTAACAGTGCCTAACATAATGCTCAACCTTCCATCTCCCAAATGTGCTACATAACTAATGTGGAACAAATGGGCAACATGTAGAACACTTACAAACAGCTCACTTACAACCTATATTAGAAAGCTCTGAGGATGGTTAAAATGTGTTATTTTATACTTACAAGAGGTTCTTTTGGTGAATTGATATGATATGGTATTATCATGAATATCATTTCATAGGAGGTTACTAGGCTAGTGACCCTATATCCCTTACAAGCCTAGCCATGTTAATCCCAGTTTACCCCAATTATCCTTATTAAGGGAACATATTTTGCAGATCTAATCTATTGTCAGCACTGACTTCCCCTGTCCATGAGGGGCATGAGTGCCACCCCAAAGTGATTTTACAATCTGCCATCCGTTTGTGTAGGTTGCACGTTAATAGGGTCAGTCAGAAGCTCTACTTGAATTGAAAGTTTGTTCCAGAGGAGTATAAGTCTGCGAGACATATGTGTCTCTCCAGCATATTCTGTTAATGTCATAGGGCTAGGTTAAGATCATTCTTGTGCTATTAGATTTACAGATGTGAAGCACATCCATTGGGGCAGGGTCTCAGCAGCCTGTATGACACAGAGTACAGTAACAGGGATTGTAGTCTATCCACATAAGTCATGGTTTGGATGCCCTGTATTTTCTTAGTGAGGAACCTCTGTTGTCTTTCCAGCTGCTACAGGTGTCTATTGAGGTATATGCAAAAGGGAGTTTTGTACTCTGTTAGTGGTCTGATGAGGGTTGAGTACAGAGAGCTATAACATCCTTAGATCTGGATCCAGTTGCCCTTACTTTATGAGGTGTGCAATATAGAATGCTTTCCTTACCACAGTGGAAACCTGGTGGATGAAGTCAGATTGCTATTAACCTGTGTTCCTAGGTCTCGCACCACTGGGTTTGAGCTTAGGGTGGTGGTGTCAGTACTGTAGTTAGCAGGGAATTCTACTTTGCTAAAGGGAGTTATAATACACTTTTTTGTGTCTGGTGCCAAAGCCATGGTCTAAAACTAATCATGTGACTGTGTTAGCCCTTCCTGTAGTATGTTAACATCTTTGGGTTGATTCAATGATTGCACTTCCAAACAGGAAAGGATCCAGCACAAAACCTTATGGTATGCCATTGGTGACTGATCTACTGGTAGAGGTGGAGTCACCAACTTTGACAGTATGTGTTATGCTGGTGAGGCAATTGGCTACCCATCTAGTGACATAAGGGTTAATCCCCAACTGAGAAAGTTTTTCAGTGATGCCTGAGTGGGAGATTGTATCAAAAGCTTTGGCAGGGATTTGGTGACCTTCTCAAAAAAGTCTACTGGGTTTAATAAACATGATCTACCAATAACAAAACCAAATTGGGTTGTATCTAGTGTTTGAAGGTCACCTATGTCCTTGTTGATAAGGACCATGATGATTCTTTCCATGGTCTTGCAGATGAGACTAGTCAGACTTATGGATCTATAGTTCCTAGGGTCTGTTGATGGGCCCTCCTTTGTGCAAGGGGGGATTACTGTTGCTGTTCTCTGCTGGAACAAAGCCAGTTCTCTGGCTTTGGTTAAAGAGATCACTAAGTGGGTCTGCTAGGTCCTGTTTTAGATTGCTTAATAAGCATCTTGGGATGTTATCTGGTCCCATTGAGGCCGTGATTTTGGCCTTGGAGAGCGCAGATAAGTCCTGATCTGTAGAGATAATAGGCAGAGGGCTGATGTAGTGTGTGCTTTGGGTATGGTAAGGGGGGGGAGGCGTGACCTTTCCACCAAATTTGTCAGCTAACAGGTTGGCAATTTCGTCCAGTGCAGTGAGTGGTACCATGTATTACCAGTACTGCACAAAGCTGGGCATTCTATTTTAGGTTTTGGGGATAGTTAAAGAATGCTTTATGATTACCCTTAGCTTGGGATGCTATTTTAGCTTCATACTTGGCTTTAAAAGATTTCATGAGATTTCTGATTTGTTTGTTCAAGCTGAGGAGGGAATTCTTCCTCTGCCGAGTCAGTTCACTCTCATTTTCGGACATCAGTCTCTTCCCCAGAGCATTTGAATTAACAAAGTCCAGGAATGTCTGGGCAAGCATTTGTGGTCGTATATGTCACCCAGTTGATGGACAGATAGCTGAAGTCACCCATGAGTAATGTGTTGGGCTGTATGGAACGTAATTCCAGTAAGTCCAGATAAGGCAGTGTTTCTTTCTTGGTTTGAAGAGGGGGGCCTATAGCAAGCAGTGATGTGGAAGAGGGGGGCCTATAGCAAGCAGTGATGTGGTAGGGTATTTTGCCTAGAGTTAATTGGACATGAAGTACGAGAGAGTCCTACTTTAACCAGTCTCAAGGTGTACTTGGCTTTAATGAAGATGGATACACATCCACCTTTGGTTCTTTCATGCTCATTTGAGATCTAAATGTGTGAAAGACATTGTAGCCTTGCACAGCCAGGGTGCTCTCCATGGCCTTGAACCATTCTCAGTAGCTACACAGATGTCAGCATCTTTCAACTTGAGGAGCGTTTCCAGGGAGTGCAGCTTCATGTTTAGACTTCTAGCATTAAGCAGCAGAACCTTGAGTTTGCCTATGGTTAATTTTTTTACGTCTGAAATTTTGTTATTTTGACATTGCCTAAAACGGCACTATGGGGGAGGCAAGCACCTTTACCAGTATCCGAAAGCCTTGAGGAAACGTGTGCAGGCCATCTCTGGCAAAGCAGCGTGGCTTCTCAACCATGTCATACCAGGCTGATACTGGATCCCCCTGGACTGATAGCAGCTAAGCATATTATTGAAGTCAACCATTTTTTTCCTTATACTGTGGCATCATACTGGTAGAAGGTGCAGTGCCACTTAGGGCTAGGGCATACCAGCGTGTGACATAGTCCAAGACTTCATTCATGTCTCTCTTCATGTAGTCCAGAGAGGTACATCTCAAGTCATTCACCCAAACATGAACTATGACCAAGTCATAATGGTACTTTTTGAGTGACTTGAGTGCATGCATAATCTGATGGATCCTGGCACCTGACAGGCAGCTAACTGACTTTCTCCTTGTCCAACTTGGTGAGGGAAACATTTGTGTGAGTCACTTTGGAGTCGCCTATGAGCAGGACATTAGGCATAAAGGTGTTTTGCCTTGGTGGCTTATTTTTGAGACCCATTTGTATGTGTTATGTGCAGTGGTTTCCAGTTGCATAACAGTGTGTGCACTTTATTTACATTGGGAGGTCTCTGAACATTTAGTAAACTTCAGTGAGTACCCCCATATTTGTGAGTCTGTGTGTCCTGTCTTAAGTATGTATGAGAGGTGAAGTGTGTGTACTGGCAAACTGGTATTCGATTTGTTGTTGCATGATAAAAGTGATTCCAATTTCATAGTGTACTTAAATCTCTCACATAGGGTATTTGTTTGATGTAGGAGTAAATGTGTGGCTGTATGCCTGAGGCAATTACTACATTGCATCAATATTCCCATGTCAGTCAGGTTGGTCAGAGAAATTGAGAAACTGCCTGTCCATTATAGCAGGTTTTTACCGCATGAGCCATTAGGCAAAGGAGTGGGATAGATTGACCAGTTTGTGTTGCTAGGACTATCAAGGGTTGTTTAACTGAGGTTTGTGGATGATAGGTGTGGCAACGCTACTTACTGCACAACTAGGTTGCCTTTAGTGCAGCAGAGAAGCTTTTGAGGGTTTCCGTGACAGTTGTTTCAAGGTGTTTATATCGGGCACTGCTAACCCCTATGCACTGCACAAATGCAAGGCTTAAATTACAGGCAAAATTAAACGGTTTTAAGCAAATCTACCAATACGTAGGTACACAGTGAACCTTCCTCCAGCAATCCCTAGCTCAGACAATGCTGGATCCACACTGTTCTGCCACAAGGGTGCAGAGGAGCCCTTCCTAATGTAAGATGGCTGATTTTGTGCTCAGGTGTAAAAAAAAAAACAGGCTAGATTCAGCAGGTCTGAGTCTAGACTATGTTATCTAGGCTGAAAATTCAGTTGAAAAAGTGTAAAAAGTATGCAGTAACAAAAGTAAAAAAGCAGACAAAGAATGCACTGAGCAGATACAATGCAATATAAAAAGTGCAACAGAGACACAAAATACACTTATGTTTTTGTCATGGATGCATTGGATTAAAGCAGAATCACTCTGGACTTCTAGCAAAGGGTGCCAAATACCAAGTAGCTCCAGTTAACACTCAATGCATAACAGACTCTTTCAGTGTGGAATTATGAAGAACATGGGCTCTTAAGGATCAGAATGAGGAACGTACTTCATAATGAGGTACATTTCAGAAGTGTGGTGACTAAGCAGAGGGCTACACACCTGTGCGTGTAGTTTGATCTTGATCACCATGCTGAGGATTCCTAGCTGAAAGGATAAGGCTGTTAAGGGAAAACTCAACACCTTTCTGCTCCGAGTGTCCTGTTGGCTCAGTGTCACTGCAACCAGCATTAAATGCTTGAGGTTTGAGTCCTGAGTGAGAACTAAAACGGACGTTTCATTTCAATGATCCCCATAGCTTGATCAACAGACATTCATCAGACTATCATTAACAAACTGAATGCAAACAGACGAAATATACCATACTTGTGTTTATTTTTGCCATTACCCTCAAATAAATAGAACTTCAGTGAACTGTGAGGTTTAAAAGTGACAGCAGCGAGCTGCATTTTTGTTGTGCAGTTGTCTCAACAGTCACATTCACTTACTGGTTGAATTTGATTGCGGACATATTTGAATGAGATAGATGGCAGCAGTTAATGGGGCAAATGTTTCTTTTTGTGGATTTCTGTATCAGCCCAGTGGTTCCCTTCCTGCAACAGCTGACCCATGCATTACCCACTTGGGTCAGAGCCTTCTGTCCTGTTGACTTACAGGTGGTGGCAAATCTTTTGTTAGGGAGTGAGCCAGTCCTGAGTGGAGGCATCACCACTGCAGTGACCTTAGTGGTCTCCCTCCCCATGATGGAGAAAATAACATCAGCCAGTCCCTCCAGCACCCATGTTACTAGTCAAACGCTGGTAGTCTAGGGTACAATAAGGAGATTATTCTTCTTTAATATGGAACCAGTTAGCAATTTTTATTTAGTCAGTGAAGTAGTTTGCATACAAAATGTGTGTCTGTATTTAAATAAGTATCACTATTTGATTTTAAAGTGACAGTCACTTCCCCACTGCTGTTGAGCTCCGAGTTGATCACATTATTCTGAAGGTCTAGTACCTCCCACATGAGTGTGAATGGTCTTCATTTCTTACAGTAAATGCCATAACTGTTTACTGTATTGTGTTTTCTGTTTTTAGTATATGTATCAAAATTGTGTACTTCAGTGAAGGTGATTTCCAGTGGATATTGTCAGGTGTTTTGTACTTCCTTTACTTCATCTACATAGGTAAGTACTACACTAGTTGCCCTTGTGGACTGTTTTAAGCCTAACCAATTTCTGTCAAAGGTGAGAATCAAAGCCTGTACCTTGTATCTGTGAGGTAAATACCTTAACTGTTATGCCAAACCCCAGCCCAAGGTCCTGTAGCTTTAGCTTTCAGATAATGTACATATTGTATACAGTACTACTATTTAGGTTCATAGGTAAGTACTAGGCTATCAGCCCTAGGGCCATAAGTCTAGCCAAATGAGGTTCCCTGGCTTTCACCACCCAAGAAAGTTATTTTCGTGTTCCTCTGTCGAGCAGAGCCACAGCAGTGATCCCCAGGTGAATTTCCTGTTTCTTATCCAGTTGTCAAGATTTCTTTTAAGGAGGGCTAATGAGGAGCTTTGCTTGACATGAATGGGCAGCCTATCCCAGAACAAGGGAAGTCTGTGGGACAGGAATTCATCCCTTCAGCATTTTCTGTTTATTGTGGTGACAAGGTTTAAGTCCCTGGAGTGTGTGGCTCGGAGAGATTCTGATTTCTTTAAGTGTATCATGTCCATCAGGTTTGGGTTAGACATGGCTTTGTACATTAGGCAGAGGTCGCCTCGGAGTAGGCGATATGCAACTGAGTAGAAGTTTTTGAGACTGTTTGCATATGGCATCTGTTTGAGGTTGGTGATCTTCTTAGTGAGGTATTTCTGTGGCCTTTCCAGCTGTTGCAGATGTCTTGCGAGGTATATGCCAAATGGGGTGTACTCCGTGATGGGTCTAATAAGGGATCATTTAATGCACATTTTTATATATATATATATATATATATATATATATATATATATATATATATATATACACATACACACACACACATGTATATTACAAGGAGTAGCTACAGCTATTCACTACGTCTGTTTTTGAAATGGGCCCCTTACAGTTTCTTTTCTTTCATTTACATATATTTTTTATATTTAATATAATCATGACTATGGATGTACATATTTTATTATGTATAATTATAGCCTTTATGGTTCCATAGTCTATTATGATTTTGTTTTTGTGATGTCTTTGGAACTATCTGTTTCAGGTGTAACATAAATATTAGCCATGGTCTCAGGTATAGTGTTAGCCAGTTCACAATACATCATGTATTATTCATGAGTTTCAACAGCACTTTCATGTGCTTATTGGTTAGCACTCTGTATAAATTTGCATTTTTTTTATTGTGTCTATTTTGATTGTTTGCTCAACACTGAAGAAGGCATCATTTTGCCGAAACCAGTCTGTTTTTTATTTATAATAAAAGTCTGATCATTCACTATCTTGTTTTGGGCTGCATATTCGACTGCTAAACCTTGCTGGCAATTTTTGTTTCTTCATCATTCTGGGTGATGGCAGGATGCTACTCAGGGCTAGTGTCATACCTGCCTGGGACACATGGTCAGAAAGCTCTTCCATGTCTCCATGTAGTCCAGGGAGGTACGTCTTGGGTCATTCACTGCAACATGGACAATGACAGAGTCATATTTGTACTTGTTGTGGAGTGACCGGAGTGCATGAGTTATTTGCCAGATCCTGGCACCCGGCAGGCAACTGACAGTAACATTCTCCTTGTTTAGCCTGGTGAGGGGGATGTCAGTGTGCCTGACTATAGAGTCGCCAGTGACTAGTGTGTTGGGTATGTTTTGTCTTATGGGCTGAGGTTGAGCGGCACACTGATTTTGTGGGCTATGTGTCATTTGCGTAGTGTTGGGGGGGGGGGTTGCTTGCATTTCAGCTTTGGAGGTCTCTGTTGTTTGGGCAGATTTTTATTGAGAGCCTCCACGAATGTAGGTATGTGTTTTGTGTTACTATGTGTGGGTTTGGGTGGTGCATGTTTTGATGGACTATGTGTTGAGTGCGGTGTGGTATTAGCCTTCTCCTCTTGACTGTCTAGTCCAGTTTTGGCTGGAGAGTGCTTGGCTTCTAGTTTGGTTATATAAGTGCATCTCTCACAGGTTGTAGTGTTGGGTGGTAGGAGGAGAGGGTTGGCAGTGTACATGAGGCAATTGCTACATTGCCTCCAAGATGCCCAGATTCATCAGGTGGACAGGAGAAAACACCAGGAGCTGACCCTTGGACAATGCATGGTTAGTGCTTATTAATTTAAGTACTGGGAGATGATTTCCTCTTGATTAGTGAGGAAGGTTGAGTGCTGCAGTAATTTGTAGATTATTTAGTGCTTGCAGTGAGATTTGGACAAGTGCTGAGCACAAGGAACAGTTTTTAGTGCTTAAACTAGAAGACTGGCTAGTTCTAAGGGAAAATTTGAAGAGCAGATCTGCCACCTGGAATAGTTTAACCACAGATAAACACTGCTGCACTATGCACAAAACTGCGCAGACATGGGTTTTTAAACAGAAAGATGAAAGGAATAGAAATAGCCCAAAATGGCCAATAAAACTACAGATTCTGAGCTGAAACCACTCCTCAAGCCGACAGGCTGTTTCTAAGCTCACCACTCTCACTGATGAACAGAGAAGCTTCCCTCTATCTTAGAAAGGTCTGGCAACACAGAACTTACAAACAGCCTAGAATTCAGCAAAATCTGAAAACCGGACTCTACTAGCTCTAGAAAGGTGGGAAACGAGTACAGAGATAGGGTTTTTTGTTGTTTTTTGTTTTCAAAAGTTAAAGCAGATACAAGAATAAAAACACTTTTAAATGAGAGAAAAAAGGCTATCGCACTTGAGTGTATAGAATTTTACAATTAAACAGATAAAAAAAACTTAAACGAAACAATCAATTAAAGTGCAACAGTATAAGAAAGAATTCAAAAAAATGCACTTTGTTTTATTAGATCATGAGATGCCCCTTTACAGTACTGCTAGGCCTACAATAAAATGGAGTAGAAATATAGATTACAATTAATTATATATAATAAGAGTAATCACGCATAAACAGTCATGAGCAACCTTGTATGTGCAGTTTATGTAATTCCTGAGACATGCTTACAGCACTAATACATTAATATTTTCATAAATTAGTTTGATGTGCAAAGATAAATGTATTAGTTTTTTTTTTGTTTGTTTTAAATGTTAGTGCACAATGTTATTGTCATGTAATCATTATTAACTGGAAAAATTAAAATGGGTTAAGTAGTGTAATGTTTTATTGAAGTGCTTCCTTTTTGGGGAAAAGAAAATGAGATTGTGTTATGATGTGATGTATTAAACTTATTCGGTATTTTTCTTTTCATAAATTAGTTTGGTATTTGGCCAACTAATGCAATCCGAACCCAAGTATAGTACTCAGTCTAGCATTTAACATGGCATTCTGATTATTTAATTATCGCACAGCTACAGAATATAATGAAATCATCTTAAAACATTTCCTTTTTTTTTTCAGATTTAAAGTGAATAATACTATTCTGCATCCAGAAATCGTAGAATGGTAGGTATTATTTTTGTTTTTCATTGTACAGCTGTCAAATAGCTGTCAAATTATGTAGCTTGATGTTGCTTGTAAACTGAAGATGTTAACCAGGTGTTACCTGCAAACATGAACTGCTACCATCACCATTTTAAGTGTTGATGTGTCTGCCATTTTTTGAGGTATTGGTTTGGGGATGTCTGTCATTTACACGCATCACACACCTACAAATCATTCAGAAGATCAGCAATTCATCTACTGTATTTTCCAAAGTCTTGGATTTAGAATTCATATTTTTATTTTATTTAGAAATTATATTTTCTAGATGTGGGTTACGTAAGATTTACCATTCTCGTGTATTGTCAAGTAAAGTTACAGGATTTGACAGCGTTATGAATAATAATTCTTGGAAGGGGGTAAGAGTTAAAGTGGCAATTTTTTTTTTTTTACATAACTGGATAGATTTGAACATAAAAGCAAAGTCTGTTGTGAGCAAATCTCACTCCCCTGCTTTTGGCTTCCTGTTTTATATTGTTGTCGTGCAGTAGGTCCTCTGTTGACTGGTAAAACTCATGTTGTCTGTATACATATGCATTTGTGTGTGTGTTTGTGTGTTAATGTGTTTCATATATAATATATGTGCATGATATGCTCACAGACACACACTCAGATTTGAAAAATTTTAAAGAGTTACTACTTTTTATTCAGTCCATCTAATTCTGTACTTCAGGAAGACATACATACTGTTTGTTGAAAGGCATGATCTCCCTTTGACAAAACCAAACTGTGTGGGATCCAGAATTTGGAGATTGTCAATGCCCCTGTGTGTATAAGGTCCATGATAATGCATTCCATGGCCTTGCAGATCAAGCTAGTTAGGCTGATGGACCTGTAATTGCCTTGGTCGGTGGACGCTCCACCTTTGTGCAGCGGGATGACACTGGTTGTCCTCCATTCTGCTGGAATGAAGCCGTTGCACAGGCTTTGGTTGAATAGGATGCCTAGTGGTGCTGAGAGTAAGACACAGCCAGGAATGTTGTCAGGTCCCATGGAGGCTGTATTTTTTGCCATTGAGAGAGCATTAATAACCTGTTCCCTGGTGATGAGGAGAGGGGAGCAGGTGCTGGGGTTGTCCTGGTTTACTGATGGGGGGACAGGGGGTGAAGTTTTCACTGAACTTGTCTGCTAGCAGGTTGGTTATATCTATAGTGTTTGTGCATGTGGTGTTCTTAACCACCAATTCAGAGCAAATTTGGGAGTTACCTTTGAGATTGCGGACGTATGCGACGAATGCCTTGTGATTGTCCTTAGTGGATGTGGCCAATTTGGACTCAAAGTTAGCCTTAAGAGGATTTCACCAGTGACTTTATTTGGTTGTTCACACAAAGGAGAGATTGCTTCCGACTTGGCACCTGCTCCTTCTTGGTCCTGGACAGCAATTTTTTCCTTTTATTATAGAGTCTGTTTGTTGCTAAGATGATTTGGTCCTGTCAGGTATTGCTGAGTCCATACAGCTGTATAGGTGCTCATGTAGTTTTTTGGTGTAGGCTTGGACATTAGTACTTGTTCCAGCTGAAGAGATGGTGGCTGCGAAGCTGCTTATACCTGTTCTCAGGAGGTTGTAGTCAGCTTTTGAAAAGTTATGTTTGACCATGGCAAGGGGGGGGTCAGGGGAGATGGTGACTTCGAAAGTGATTGCTTTATGGTCAGATCTTACCAAGGAGGATGACACTGTAGAGGTGCTACAGTGGAAAGGGATGAATAAAGTGCAAACTTGACTGGGAGTAAAGGGAAAAGGAAAGACATCTGACAGTCACTTACCAAAAGAGCAAAACATCAGATAAAAGGGTCACACAAAAAAGCCATGTAGGCAAAAACATTAAAAAGACTAATAAACCAGAGTCTTCATTTATTAATACCCAAAACCTTCTCTGAATGAAGACCACCAGGTTAATTCAAGGTCAATGCAAATGCATTGCATCTGGTCAAATAAAACAACAATACTAGTTAGTTTTACCTTGCAATCACTCTTCTTGACTCTTCTGTCCTTCTGGAATTCCACATTAATTCCATGATTAGTCATTTGCTGTGTGTCATGCATATAATGTGCATTTTATTGTTTACTTATCCTGGTCTGAGACTGAAATTGGCCAGTGGTCTACCTCCATTAAATACTGACAGTAAGGCTAGTTGGTTTTCTGGAGAACGGCAAATTGTTGGATAATTATCAACATGGATTCCATGGAAAAAGGCCCTGTCAGTCCAGTCTGAATCTTTTATGACTGGTTATTCTGGAATTTATCAAAATAACATGATTAGTGTTCTGCAGATCGACTGTTTGCTAATTAAGTTGTTGACTCAAGTCACTCAGAAGAGACTGATAAGCAAAATGAATGGACTTGGAGTAGGAGAAAAGTTGATCAAAGGGGTAAAAGGTATTTGGGTGGCAAAGAATAGTAGTTAGGGTTGTCCTATGAAAGGAAAGAGAAGTAGTAGTGGGATTCAACAGGGGTCACCCCAATGTATTTGTTTCATTATTGAAGGCCATTAAGAGCTGTTTCACATTTCTAGTAGATACTGTGATCAAGCTGTCACTGGAGGATGGGGAAGCGAACCTTCCAAGGTATGTGACGAGACTGGCAAAGTTGGCTGAGAAGTGGCATCTAAGCATTAATGCACAGCATAAATCAGTTTGGACAACTCGCACGGTAAATTGCTACTGATGCACAAATAGAAACCAACTGGATAGTGATTTGTCTGTGGTTATTATCCATTGCAGAGTTGAAACCAGTTAAAATCTCATCAAGTTTATAGCCAATGAATAGTTTGGCAACACTTAGAAGGACCAGTTAATTTACCCACTTGAGAACTGTGTATAATATTTAGTTACATATGTCCTCACAAGGATAGAGATATCAAGCTACTTGAGAAGGTACAAAGAATGATGACCCGGGTAGGGTAACACCAAGAAGGCCAGTTCATTTACCCACTTAAGTAACTAAATTTTAAAATCTACATCTCTTATGTCCACACAGGGATAAAAATATCGAGCTACTTGAGAAAGTATAGTAAGGAGAATAGAGTACAATGGCAGATTATGAGAACTAAACCTTTTTCTCTTGTCAGGCAACTGTAGTACTATGTTCTGTGAAGACTCCAGGGACCAGTTCACTTACTTGGTCAACAAATGAATGCATTTTTTTAACAATAATTCTATTTCTGGTGTCTATACCAGGATAAGGGTATCAGTCTTGTCAAGATGTAGAAAAACTACAAGAGCAGTAAAAGATGTGGTGGACAGGGAGAGGTTAAGGGAGCCAAATTATACATCTCACTTCAGAACAAGAAACTGTGTGGGTGCACAGGACACTGAGGGAACAGTATTCTGGCATACAGCCAAGGAGGAAAGAGGTAGAAGAAGGGACATAGCTAAAGATTAAGGATGCAAAATTCAGCCTGGAAATTAGAAAATACTTTTTCATTGAACTGTAGTGAATAAGTAGAATAGGTTACCTCTGTAAATAGTTGACAGTTGGACCACAGAGTCTTTAAGAAGACTTGGGATTAAATGTGAGAAAATGGAACAAAGGAATACTTGAATGTAAAAAAAAAAAATAAAAAAAAAATAAAAATGTCTGTATTGGAAAATGAGAAGTCACCATCACTGTTTATAGGCAATTGCATACCTCTCAGCTGTCTGGATTTTTGCAGACTGTCCAGATTTTTGCCTCATATTTTTAATGTGTTCATAATAAAATGTGTGTTTTTTTTTGGCAAATCATTGAGGATTGAAGTCGCTAAATAATGACATAAATTTGACTTTCAGACTTATATCCTTCAGAAAAATGCATGCTAATGTAAACCCTGTTATTCCAGCAACTTTCTGTGTTCATAAGTGCAATATTTAAAATCTATCCCTGATTTTGACTATCTGTTCTCCCATATATTTTTTTTTTTTGGCTTTTTCCAGATTTCTTGTGCTTAGTCATTAAGAGGCATAGACATTTGACAAGACTTGAGCTGGAGTGCTGTGTGCATCTGTGGAAAGATGACATAGGCAGTACAGCTAATTCTGAGAAGGGCAACAAAAGTATGCATGGTCTGTCTGAGAAGCCATAGAAACAGAGACTAAGAGCTTGGTGTGTATAGGCTTAAAGAAAAGAACTGTGGTGGACAGGCATGACTAAAACATTTAAGTGGCATAATTAAATCAAGGAAATGACCCTCCCACCTCTTGGGTGTCTCCGCCCATACCTCTCAATCTGGAAACATCAAAAATCTGGACAAAGGCACATGAAAAATAGGTACAAATCTGTACGCTGGTTAACATAAAATTTGCATACATAATTATATAACCCCCACCCACTTAGTTGGAATTGTGGGATACCAACTTTCATACACAAACTGAAGCTTGGATCACAAGGGGTGTGAATAAGCACAGAATCAATAGTCTTCAGCCCAGACTCTGTAATAAAAACATGACATTCTTAATAGTAATATTTTTTATCATAAAATTAGGATAAAGGGCGGCCATGGTGGTGCAGCTGTTAGCTTTCCCGCCTCACAGCAAGAGGTTCTCTGATTTGATCCTCAGCTGGGGTGCCTTCTGTGCGGAGTCTGCATGTCCTCCCTCTGGTTGCGTGGGTTTCCTCCTGGTGCTCCGGTGTCCTCCCACATCCCAAAGACATGCTGTAGGTGGATTGGACACTCCAAATTGGCCCTAGGCATGAGTGCGTGCATGTGTGTGCCTTCTGTGGAAGGTTGGGTACTGGGCTGGCAACTCAACACTGTAAAACTCCACTGCCAATCATGAAAGGTGATCCGCTGTGGCGACCCCTAACTGGAAAAAGCCAAAAGAAGAAGAAGAAATCTAGCAACTCCAAATGGGTACAGAAAGAAACAATGCATGGAAATAAAGAATGCAGTTTGGGAATACAAAATGGGAGGCTTAGTGGACTGTTTAACAGCCCTTCTGAAGAGGCTTCTAGAATGCATTTTGTCATGCTTAGAAGGATGGCAGTTTGATAAGTAGATCTTCCTCAGTGAGGTCTCCAGTTGGGTTTACCTATATTTACCATTTTAGTTTGACATAGTTTTATTGGTTAGGAGTGTACATGGTCCTGTGTTGACTGGTGTCTTACTCTACACTAGGATAAGGCAACTAGTCCCTAAATCAATCAGACTCTTACTTCAGAGCTGCCCCTTGCCAGACCATACCTAACACCTGCAAAGCCCGTCCACCATCTGTTAGCCTGTCACTGACCTCTGACCTTTTTGAATCGCACTTTTTAGCTTTTCATAGTTTTTTTCTCTTTTGGAAATTTAGTGTCAAAGTTTCAGGATTTAAATCTTACCTTATCATTCAGAGTTTGTAATTTTAGTTAGTTGACCCAGACCACCAAAGAAAAATCAGTGTAGGATATAGAACCATGTGTAGACATTCTTAACACTCTAGTGAAGAAAGCATTGAAAATAAAGATCAATCAGAAAAGCCATTGTAGCAGGGATTCAATCATTGTATATCTGAAAACAGCACACTGATTTCTGAGCTTTGTTGGGATGCAATATTTCAGTTTAGTCGCACACAAAAAATGCTCATATGCACACTTGCAAACAAGAAGACACTTATTAGTTAATAATTATAACCAACCATCTTATTGAATCATAATTCCATAGTTGATGGTGCAGTTGTCTTTTCACAGGCAGAATCCACAATTAATTAAGTTGTTTTTCGTTTTTTGCGACACTGCTAACTTTTATTCCTTTAATTCGTCAGGAAATGTCTCATTACAGTGCATTAATTTGAGACTGATGCATCAGACTGGCTTCAGTGAAGTGGGACTTTAAAGTAACCCCAAAGTTTGGTGAGCTTAGACACAAGTTGTATTAGTGGAGGTGCAGGAAGAACATTTACCTCTATGTATCTTTGCAGCAACATAAGACTTTTTTTATCAAAGCATATTCAGTATAGCTGCCTCAGTGTAACAGACTTTAGCATAATAAGCCATATATGTACGAAGGATATTATTACAACGTACTAAGCTGTGTAGACCCCATGCAAGATAAAAATATTGGAGAATGCCGATATATGACTGATGACCGTCAGTGCTGGTATTTTGATCTTGCGGATGTCAGGATTCTGGGATTTATTGTTTTGCAATTCATTGTTTGCCTATTTCATTCCAGTGTCCTAGACCTGCAAAGATGGTGTACAAGAAAGATCCGCAAAAGAAGTTTCTGACAGATGTGCACATGCACACATGGGAAGAGACATTATTAACATTTGTTGACCGGGAAAGTCCACTGGGTCAGAGACCCATTTTCAGTGGAGGCCCAGGGAGAAAAATAAAACAAGAAGTTTACAATTGCATAGTAGTGTTACATCATTTCCTTCTTTGGTGAGATTCCAGTCTCCTATTTAGTAAGAATACACTAATAAATGTGAAGACTGGGATGTTAAGTTGTCAATCTCGCCTTCATTCTTGCTGGATGGGTTCGGAGCCGATCCTCGGCTCCGACTCGGCACTTGCTAAGCTCGAGAGTCACTTTTACCAGCTCGAGGCAGCCCCATATCCCATGATGCAAGGCGGTAAATATCCAGATCTCGTTTGCCATTTCGCTGATGAGGTACTCGTTTTACCAGCTCTTGGTAAGTAATTTGTTATACAAATTTTAGTCACCCCATTCCTAATTTTCTCTCATATTTTAGTTTATTTGACATTTTTAGATAGCTGTAGGGTCTCTAGCTCTAGTTTTCCTTTCCCTAGTTATATTTATTTCATCGGGCCTTCAATCCCCTCCCATCCCTTCCTGTCAGGGTGTGTGTGTGGGTTTATTTTTTAATTTAAATTTCTGAATCTGGGACTGTGTGAGTAGTGTGTTGTGTGTGTGCTCACTATGTCTAAAGAACAGAGGGTCTCAGGCTTCAAGAAGTGTGACTCGTGCTGTCAGAAGATGTCTCTGACAGACGGTCACACTTCTTGTATCTATTGCCTGGGTCCCCTCCACCTGCAGGACTCCTGTGCTATTTGTCACTCTTTCAGCCAGAGAGTCCTGCAGGAAAGGAGAAATAAATTCATTTTAAGAGGACTACTTAAACCGGAGGGCTCCCCGGTCAAGTCTGCTTCGGGCAAGCCCTCTAAGACCTCCAAGGTCCAGGCTTCTGCTACTAAGCCTTCGGCCCTGGCTCCGACTACCTTGGAGTCGAGATCGGCTCTGGCTGGAGCTGATCTTATTTTGACTAAATCTTCGGCACCGATGGCTATCGGTGCCGATACTTTATCTGCCACATTGGTGTCGGCTCCGACCGGCTCCGACCACCATGTGTCTAAGGCTTCGGTATCGGCGCCGGCCGGCTCCGATACCATTGTTTCCTTGCCTGTATCGGCTCCGGCCGGAACCGATACATCTTTGACCAGGCTTGGAGCCGATAAGTTGTCGGCTCTGTCTGGAACAGAGGGTTCTTCGGCTCCGATGGTTCCGTCGAGGAAGCGTTCCAGGTCTCCCTCTTTGGAGGCGATACTGTCGGCTCCGACCTCTCCTCTTCTTTCGGAGCGGAGCCATCGGAGACGATCTTCTAGGTCTTCCAGGCTCTCGGACCACGATTTGGAGAGAGTGGTAAGCAGATTGTTAAAATCACAGGTACTAGCCCATAGCCCAAATGCTATATAGTCCGTCTCAACAGACGACTACTAGTCCACACCCTCTTCAAGTTCCTCCTTCGACTCTCTTCCAGAGCTCGGAGCCGGAGTCTATTGGAATAGTCACTGCTACAGCTGAGGGGCAGATACCACCCCTTTCTGCTCCTTCAGCTTCTACTCTTATCTCCTCCTCGAGACCTTCCTTGGAGGGATCTGGTGGTCGGGCTTCCCTGGTCTGCTCCGAGGGGGTGGAGTGGCATCGGACCCTTGTTCGACCCTGCTCTTCCCCTCGGGGCTTCGGCCTTGGTGAGCTCGGCTCCGACATCTGCCTCGGAGCCTTTCCTTTCGGTGGGCCCAGGAACCCCTGTTTCTTCGGAGCGGGGTCTCTCCGATCTCCCTGGGAGGGGAGCCTTCGAGGTGATGAGTGTGCTGGCCCCCAGGCTCAGTCAGCAGTCTATCCCCTTAGCTCCTCCCTCTATGGTGCCTGTAGATGTCTCTTCCCACTCTCTTGCTCCCGGACCGAGAGATCCACTGCCTCAGGTTTCCCCACTGGGAAGAACCCCCTCTTCCAAGGATTCTCCTGATCTGTCAGGAGATCCTCCACGTAAGAGGACCTGTAAGAGGAAGCACCTAGACTCCCCTGAGTCTACAACTTCAGATACCGACTTAGATGAGTCGGAGGGGTCCCCAAGATCCCCCTCTGAGGATGTCTCTTTTTCAGACATCCTAGAACTCCTAAAACAGAGGGGAAACTGGCCCTCCATTAATCCCTCCGAGGATGAGTCTGTATACCTAGAGGCGTTTGGATCTCGACCCTCCACCTCCTGGGTGTCTCAGCCTTTCGACCCCCTCATGGAGGTGATAGCTCGGAAGGCGTGGGCATCTCCTGATTCCATGGAACCAGTTCCCAGGAGGCCTTCTAAATTTATTACAGCCCCCTTCCGAGAAACAATTTCTTACAAAAGGTGTCCCTGTTGATGCCATGGTGGTGGCGGCCGCCACCAAGAACGAACTTGCAGATCCTTCCGTACCAGTCCATCTTCCTAACAAGGATTCTAGGACCATGGACAGGTATGGTAAGCGGATGTTTTCCTCAGCGACCTTTGCCATGCGTTCGCTGAACTATTTGTCACTTCACCAGACTTCAAAGGGACATCCTTAAAGAATTAGGTGAAGTAGTACAGGATCCTACAGCTGCAGGGGCTCAGGACAAGATTGCTTCTCAGCTAGGAATCCTTAACTCCATAACCAACTCCTCCATGCGGCTAGTTTCGTATGCAGCAGATGGAGCAAGTAGAGCTGCAGAGACAGGAGTGGCTGTTAGATGTCAGTCCTGGATGCGGCTCTGTAATTTTGCAGATCCCTTTAAGGCGTTCTTCACAAACTCTCCCTTCGATGGGTCAACATTGTTTGGTCCTCAGGTGAAGGATACGTTGACCAGGTGTGAGCAAGACTCTTTCTGCCGTATGAGTCTGTTTTTCCACCCCTTCTAGGCCTTACCCTAAAGGACAGAAGGGGGAAAGATGTGGTTCCGTAAATCTCAGGGAGTCACGCCAGACACACGTGGTCAGTTTACCCCTAGAGGCAGAGGGGGTAATAATAATAGACGCCACCCTAGGGGCAGAGGGGGTCCGCAGAACCAGGGCAGCAGAGAGCCTCTCTCTGACAAGCCCTTCCAGCATCCCTGAGGTGTTGCCCGACTGTCCATCCTTGGAGGCAGTCGGGGGAAGATTATCGCTGTACCCAGAAGCCTGGCTTTCCCTTTCACAAGACAAATGGGTACAGTCGATCATATCCGAGGGTTACAAGATTCCTTTCGAGGAAAGTCCCTTCACTCACAAAAATTCCCTTCCAGATGTCCCACCCGGTCTAAGGGAAATCGCAAAATTAGAAGTAGCAAAGCTTCTACAAAAAAGGGCCATTCAGCCAGTTCCAGCAGACCATTCAGAGCCCGGAATCTACTCCAGGTTCTTTTTGGTTCCCAAAAAGATGGGAGATTGGAGACCAATATTGGACCTCAGCAGACTCAACAAGTCTGTGAAAAAGACAAGATTTCGGATGGTCACACTTCGATCGATTTTGCCCTTCTTAGGCAAAGACAACTGGATGTGCTCAATAGACCTTCAGGATGCGTACTATCACATAAAAATTCACAGACACTCCAGAAGGTTTCTCCGCTTTCGGCTGGGGTCCAGTCATTTTCAGTTTAGAGCCCTGTCCTTTGGTCTCACTACAGCCCCCAGAGTGTTCACCAAATGCATGGCAGTGGTCACGGCTCACCTGAGACGTCAAGGATTCCAGGGGTTTCCGTATCTCTACGACTGGCTCCTCTCAGCCACCACTAGGCATCAACTTCTCCAAGCCAGAGATTACACCCTAAATCTCTGCACTCAATTAGGAATTTCGATCAACTATGAAAAATCCTCCTTATTGCCCTGCCAGTCTATTACTTTTATAGGCGCAAATTTAGACACTGTTCGGATGTCAGCAAACCTCACAAGCCAGAGAATCCTAGATATCCAAAACCATGTACAGATCATCCTTCCCAGCAAAAAGCTGCAAGCCAGACTGGTCCAAAAAGTATTGGGCCTCATGGCAGCTGCCATTACTCTCCTTCCTTTGGCCCGTTTTTACATGCGTCTCCTTCAATGGATGTTGTTCACCCAATGGTCCTTCCAACAGCTTCCCATGCGTCACCAGATTCTGGTGACACAAACTTGCAAAAACCACCTATCCTGGTGGATTTCTTCTCCCCAGGTCCATCAGGGCAGACCCTTTGTTTCCCCGGCCCCGGTAGCCGCAGTCACTACGGACGCCTCCCTGATCGGGTGGGGGGGGTCATTATCAGGGCAGGATGGTTCATGGGACGTGGCAACCATTCGAATACCACCTGCACATAAATGTCCTAGAGATGAGAGCAGTGCTTTTAACATTGCAAGCCCTCAATGACTTTCTTCCCTTGGGAACGATTGCAGTTCACACGGACAACATGTCCGTAGTGTGGTACATCAACAAGCAGGGCGGAACCAAGTCCTACCCCTTGTGTCGAGAGGCTCTCAGACTTTGGCAATGGGCGATCTCCTCTCATCGGTTTCTGGTAGCAATGCATATCCCTGGGAAAACCAACATTTTAGCGGACAGATTGAGCAGAGCTATACTCATGCCTCACGAGTGGTCTCTCAAGCAATCTATAGTGGAGGAGATTTTTCAGAAGTGGGACCGCCCATGTTGCAATCTTTTTGCTACTCCCCAAAACAGCAAATGCCCAGCCTTCTTCTCTCTCTTCCCAATTCCGGGCCATCCCCCCAGAGACGCTCTTACCCAAGATTGGCCCCAGGGACTTCTTTATGCCTTTCCTCCCTTTCCATTGATACCACAGGTACTCCAGAAAGCTACCGTTTTGAGAGCCAAAATGATTCTCATTGCCCCGTATTGGCCTCGACAAATTTGGTTTCCGTTCCTTCATCGTCATCTTTTGGTGCAGCTGTGGCATCTGGACCCAGTGCCAGATCTGATCCACCAATCGGGTCAGCTGTACCAGTCCATTCCTTCTCTCAACCTCACAGCTTGGTTGCTCCACTTCCTTCCTTAGCCAGGCTTCCTATGATCTCTAACCCTGTTAGGGATATCATAGTGGCTTCCCTTAAATCCTCTACTAGAAGGATTTACTCTAGCAAGTGGAAACGTTTCTCCCTTTGGGCGAAATCAAGGAACATAGATCCCTTTACTGCCCCTGTTCATGCAGTTTTGGATTTTCTTGCGGAAATCTTTCACTCTGGTTCTTCATCTTCCACGGTCAAAGTTCAGTTGGCTGCAATCTCGAACTTTCATGTCGGGTTTGCAGACCACAACATTATGTCCCACAAGCTTTGTAGAGCTTTTCTGAAAGGAGTTTTTCTCCTCAAACCTCCTGTCAGGAGTCCTCCTCCTCAATGGGACCTAAATCTAGTGCTGACATCCTTAATTTTTCCTCCTTTTTAGCCAGCTGCTTCATGCTCTCTAAAGTTTCTTTCGTGGAAGACACTCTTCCTTGTCGCTATTACCTTGGCTAGGAGAGTGTCAGAACTTCATGCCCTCTCTGTTCGTCCCCCATATTTGGTCTTCCACAAGGACAGAGTATCCTTGAGAACTAATCCATCCTTTTTGCCCAAGGTTGCTTCAAAAACAAATTTAAATCAATCCATTGATCTCCCTGTATTTTTTCCTAATTATTCCAACAGATCGGAACAAAAATTACATTATCTTGATGTTCACCGCCAACTCTGGTATTATTTGGACAGGACAAAACAATTCAGGAAGTCTGATCACCTCTTTCTTTCTTATGCTGAAAATAAGAAAGGTCTCCCTGTTTCCAAAGTGACCTTGTCTAGACGGCTATCCTCCACCATTTCTGACATTTATCAACTTAGGGGCAAACAGCTGTGCTCAAAACCAAAGGCACATTCCACTAGAGAGGCCTAGCCACTTCTACAGCCTTTCAGGCTAGGCTACCCTTAGATACTATTTGTGCAGCAGCCACTTGGGCCACTCCTCATACCTTTGTTTCTCATTACAAATTGGATTTGGCCTCCAGGGATAAAGCCAGTTTTGGTTCCATGGTTCTCAAGAGTCTGTTCCATTGAGCCACCCAGGATAGAGGTGCTAGGGACGCGGTCCCATCCAGCAAGAATGAAGGCGAGATTGACAACTTAACATTTAGAAGTTATGTACCTACCATAACGTTCCATGTTAGTTGTCTTCTCTCGCCTTCTTTCTTGTGACCCTCCCTCCTGCCCCCTTGCCTGGACAGACCTTGATCTCCCTTGGCTCTGAAACTTTTTGTTTCTTTGGGCACCAGTTAGTTCTAGTTTAGTTATCTGGTTTTCCCTTGCAGCCTTTTTAGGCTATTTGCTCTTCTTTCCTTAGTGGAAAGTTTTTATGCTAGGTAGTTTTCCCTCTAGGTCCAAACGAGATCTGGGTATTTACCGCCTTGCATCATGGGATATGGGGCTGCCTCGAGCTGGTAAAAGTGACTCTCTTGCTTAGCAAGTGCCAAGTCGGAGCCGAGGATTGGCTCCGAACCCATCCAGCAAGAAAGAAGGCGAGAGAAGACAACTAACATGGAACGTTATGGTAGGTACATAACTTCTAATTTTTGCAAAGATTTTATCATTGTAGTATTTGGTGAAGTGTATTGTTTAAGGTGGTTTGCTTTTGAGGCAGGTGCAGGATGGATTGTCTAGATAATGTGTTTTTAGGACTGCCTTAAAAGTTTTTGGGTGATCAATTTCGGTTATTTCAGATGGAAGGTTATTCTATAGCTTAGCTATGGTATGGGAGGACAGGCGTTTTCCTGCTCTTTTGTTGGCTTTGGCTACATAAGCATCAGTTTACAGGAGGATCTTAGTGTTCTAGTGGGGGTGTATGTTTGTAGGATTAAGTTAAGGGTAGGGCAGTCATTTGGTTTAGAAATTAGTTTGTGGGATAAGGTTAGTTGGGTGTATTGTAGATGGTGGGAAAACTCTGGCCATCTTAGTTCAGTGATGGCATGGCAGTGATGAGAGCGGTAAGGTTTTTCCGGAGGCGAATTTGGCTATTTTGTCATAACATAATTGTAATTTATTACTAAGGGTTGTGTGCAGGTTAGTGAAAATGGCACTACCATATAAAAGGGAGGGGATGAGTAGGGTATTGGCTAGTTTTATTTTTGTATATTTTTCCAGGTAGATTTTGTGGCTGTATAGTTGACCTAGTTTGAAATGGGTTTTCATGATTGCAGTTAGGATGTGGTGTTCGTATGTGAGTTTATCATCTATTGTTATACTTAGCAATTTGGCTGTTTTCACTAGTTCAATTTCTGTGCCATCTTCAGACAGGATTTTAAAGTCAGTGTTAGGTGGCTTGTTGAGAAATGTAAAGGTTTACGTTTTTGGGGTTTAGATTTAGTTGTACATTAATACGTCATGATTCGATAGAAGTAAAAGCCTGTTTAAGTGTGAGGAGGTCTGAAAATGTTTTAGAGGTGGATATAAATGTTGAATCATCAGCGTATTTGATGATGATCTGGATTAGGGGGGGGCTTTGTGTAGGTCATTGATGAAGATATTGAAAAGTTGTGGACCTAAAACAGATCCCTGTGGTACTCCTTTATTGTTAGGTTGGTACTGAGATTGTGCATTTAACCATTTTACAGATTGTTCCCTGTTCTGTAGGTAGGAGGTAAACCAGCTGAGGGATTTTGGAGAGCAACCTAGTGTTGATAGTTGGTTTACTAACTTAGCATGTGACACTGTGTTGAAGGCCTTCGGTCTAGTAGGATTACTGAGGTAGGATGGCCTCCATCCAAGGTTTCTTTTGACAGATTCGGAGCAAGGTAATAGGGCAGTAATGGTGCTGTGCCCTGGCCGGAAACCATGTTGGGTAGGGGATAGTTGTGAGTGAACACATTTTTTCCCAAGATTTTAGATAGAGGGGAGAGTATAGAGATAGGGCAGTAGTTGGAAAGATCATGGGAGTTTACCCCCTTTGTGTAGTGGGGTAATGATGGATCTTTTCCATAGGAGAGGAACATAAGTTTCAGTGAGAGAGCGGTTTATAAGAATGGTAACTGGATATGCTATTGAGCTAGCTGCTATTTGCATATATTCTGGGGAAGGTTATCTGCAGAGAGAGAGCAAGGTTTGAGTTGTTTTAGGAATTTCAAAATCAGAGAGGTAGGTACAGGTTGAATAGTGAAGGAGTTGCCTGGTTGTGTAGTGGGGGTGTGTTCCGTTGGGGTTGGGACGTGTATGTTTGAGCTGGATGGGCAGTCTTCTGGATGGGCAGCCTTTGAGTAGCTTTTGGATGGTAGAGATAAAGTGGGTATTAAAGCCTTGGGCGATTTCTTGTTGGCTTTTTTTTTCTGGTGCAGGGGATGGGTTTTGGATGGTGCCTGGGTTAAATAGAGAGGATACAGACTTCCAATAATGTTTGGGATTGTTATATGTGGTGGATAGTTTATCTGAGAAATAATCTTTTTTTATCTTGTATTACTAGCTTTTTTTGATTTGTTGTGGAGTTGTTTGTAGTGGAGTTCATTTGTTGTGTTGTGTTTTGTCTCTCGGCCAAAATTTCCATGCTTTGTTTCTAAGAGACATAGTTTGTTTGGTTAGTCTTGTTAACCAGGGGGCATGGTTAGTTTTGGTTTGTTTAGTACGCATAGGAGCTAGGCTATTGAGAGTATTTAAAAAGAGTTTGTTAAAATAGTCAATGGCTTCATCTAAGGGGAGTGTTTTTCGTGGGTTCCAGTTTTGGGAGTTTAAAATATTTATAAGGTTATCCTGGTTAAAGTGGGCAAGGTTCCTGGAGGTTTTATACAAGTGCATTTTGATTGCATGTGGGTGAGTTCTATAGGTATATGCTGGAAGGTGGTCACTTAATGTGTTTGGTAGGGTTCCTGAGTTGGGGTAGTTTTGGGGATGTGTTACAAGTACCCAGTCTATGGTTGATTCAGAGTCTGTTAGGCCATGAGTGGGGGGTAGTGCTGAGTTGGGTAAAACTGAGACAGTTTATGCTGTTTACTGGAGAGGGGGAGTCTAAGTTTAGCCAATTAATATTGGTGTCTCCTAGTATTATAGTTTCATACAGTATATTCTGATTTAGCCAAGATAATCCATTTTCAAGTATGTGGATATTGTGGCCTGGGAGAATATAAATAGCTGTTGTGCCTACTTGTTCCTATTTATGTGAAAGGATGCGAGTAGTAGCTCTACATTACCAAAAGAGGGGACAGATTTTGCATAGGTTATTTGTAGTGAGTTTTGATAGCTTAATGCTACACCACCTCCCTTTTTATGAAGTCTGAATGAATTATGTTATATCCTGGAGGGACATCTTCAGTGTCTGGTTTCAGCCATGTTTCTGTTACTGCAGTAATGTGGTGTGGGCAGCTAGCCAAGCATGGAGCTCAGAAGTTATATTGCTAATGCTGCAAATGTTTATATTAATTAGGTTAAGTGTGTGTTGAGATATTGGATTAGCTAGCCTAGTGGTAGATGAATGGTGTGGGGAAACATTTGGTCAGCTTGGCTGTCAGTGAATGTATATATATATATATTGATTGTACCTGGATTTGGGTGTACATCTCCACATTGTTTTAATGTGTGGAGTTGATAGAATATGCTGTGAGATTGTTGTTTATCTGGGGTGGGCTTGTAATGTAGTACTAGACAAATTTTAAATTTGGAGGTAGGCGTAGTAGTAGTTTTAACCTGTCTGAGGTAATGGTATTACTTGCTAGTAGAGAGGGGGAGATGTCTGAATAACTAAGTTTAAGATGTATGGGAAGAGTTTGTGTGCTGCTGCTGGTTGGTGGGGGGTATATGTTTGCATGTATGGATGTGGTTTGTATTAGTAGGACTAGTGTGAGGATGTGGAGTATACAGGGAATAATACTAAATAAGTTATGGTGAGTGTGGAATAGAGGGGCCATGATGATTGAGGAGTTATGTGGGTGTGGTTGAAAGGGTGGGACTTGTGGTTTGATTATGTTGTTGGTGGTTGATTGGATGAAGGTGAGAGAGGGTGGAGTTATGGATAGAGATAAATGTAATGCGGATGGGGGTGGGAATGGGGGTGTGAATGGGGGTAGGGTAGGGGAGCAAAGTGAGCCCAGAGCAGGGCAGATCCCGGGCTTGAAAACAGCCAAGCAGCAGACAAAAAGCAGCAACAAAAGCAGTCTCCAAAAAGTTAAAGCAGCACTGCAGGTAAGAAAGATATTAAAGCTTAAGAAAGATATTAAAGCCTCACATGCACTTTTGAAAGTGTATTTTCTATCTGAGCTTTGTCTGCCGTGCCCCCTTACTTGATCTTTCGTAAAGACAGGGTCTCGCTCCGTACAAACCCTTCCTTCTTACTGAAAATTGCTTCTGAATCAAACATTAATCAGACGATTAACCTGCCCGTGAATATAAACTGCATTTGCTACATGTTCATAGACAGTTTTGTTACTATTTACAGAGAACTAAACCCTTTCGTAAGTCTGACCAGTTATTTGTGTTCTTTTCTAGACCCTTTTTGGGCAAAGCCATATCCAAGGTCTCTTTAGCTAGATGTATTACACAATGTATACTGCAAGTCTATCAGGACAAAGGTCTGTCCCTGGTCCTATTAAAGCTAATTCTACCAGATTTATGGCGACTTCTGCTGCTTTTTGGTCTAGGGTTTCACTGGATGATATCTGTGCAGCAGCGACCTGGGCAAGGTCACATACATTCATTTCTCATTATAAGTTGGATTTGATCTCTAGAGGGAGAGCATCCTTTGGCTCTGCGGTGCTCAGGAATATCCTTCCATGAGGGCGTCCCAGGAGTTTTGGTAGCTGGGGACTCTGTCCCCACAGGTTGTAGATAAATGAAGTTGACTACTTCATATAAAGAAGTTATGTACTCACTATAATGTTCCATCTGAGTAGTTATACTTCATTTTCTGCAACCGTCCCGCCCTCCTTCCCCCAAACCTGTTCTAAGTTAGTGATGTTATTGAGTTGCTGATAGTTTGGATAGTGGCAAACTCAATCTGAGGGAAGGTAGAAGATGTGAGAAATTATGGGTAAGGGGAGGAGCTTGGAGCAGACGCTTGAAAAAGTTGCTGGCTCAGATCCGATACTGATCCGAATACCCACAGGTTGCAGAAAATGAAGTATAACTACTCAGATGGAACGTTATGGTGAGTACATAACTTCTTTTTATGAAAGTAAATTTGACATGGACAAAACATAAGGGACATATAAATACATAAAACAAAGAAGAAACACTAATTGGGATAGTAAACTAAAGGAAATTATTAAATAATATCAAATCAAAATGAAAATAAATAAAATATGACCTGAGTTGGTGCTGTAAATGGTCTTGTACCAGATGTCTTACCTGGTTAACAAACATCAAATAAATATATAAAATCTTCTCACAATATAAAGCTATTTCATACAAGATTTGTTTTAAGTGGCCTAACTGGAATTGGCCAAGAAGGAACACTCCCAAAGCCACCACGTCAGTAAGTTCCACAGTTGAGGTGCCATACAGGCGAATGAGCAAGTGTGAGAGGTATCAAGGCACATCTGAGAAACCTCCTGTAACTCTGCAACGAGACCTAACTCGGGTGATATGGCACAATTGGCTCCTTCAGGTAAGAAGGCTCCAAGTTGTGAATGGACGCACAATGTAACACTAAGACTTTATAGCTAATTCTGTAATGCACTCGATGAAAATGCAGGCTGAGAGGAACAGGCATGATATGCTGATAGAGATGTACCTGTCACAAGATACAGGCATAATGCACTGTTAACAAGATGTACCAGTCACAAGATGAGTGACAAGAGTTCTGTACCATGTGTACCAGACACAGGACATTACAGTTGTTGAGCAAGGAAGAGACCAGGGCATGTACCACAACCAAAAAAGCTCAGCATGCTTAATCCTAGAAATGTTTCATAAATGAAAATGTAATGATTTCATGACGGCAGACACTTTGACCCAGAGTGTCAGCCTACAGTGTAAGAAGTGTATAAAATAGTTTTATTCTCAAGTATCCCAGAACATAGTAATATAGACCTGGGTACACCTCCAAGGAAAAAGTATATTTTTTCCCTAAGACTGCTTACTTAAGCCATGCGTAGGGAAGCTGAATTTTCTGCAGAAATGCAAGTACTTCATGATGGGCTGCTACAATAATTTTATAAGCCATAAATAATTGTTGGAGGACTTTGTTCTACTATGTCTCCTTGGTCCATCCAAGCTTGTATCACAAAATGTTGGCAGCAAATACTTCCATTTCATGAGCTCAAGTACACATAAACTCACAACACAAATACTCGAGCATGGGCAAAATGCAAGCCAATGCAACAAGGGGAAAAAAAATCTTATTTTGCAAGGACAAGACCCATTTGCTTCCTCACACTCCCTTACTTTTAGTTTCACTGTGAGCTTGCTGCACCTCAGAGAGTGATCACTGATTGGCTCTATAAAGCATCTCATTTTTTTCCCTAGGAGGTTGTGAGATTAGAGCACCCATACCAATGACATATATGAGCAATAGCATCTTGCTTGTGTATGGATCAACCAACACTGACCCACTGATATGTTCTCAACTGTCTGTAAACGTTAGGAAATGTTTCCCAATGTTCTTGTTTCTTTTCATCAGAATACATTGTGTTTGCAAGTACACAGATAAAAATGAAATGTGTCGAGAATAATTTTAATTTTTTACAGTAGTATTAAATCTAGAAAATTTTGTCTTTAACATTTTCTAAAGATTTTAAGGTATAACGTACAGAAAAAAATGTTAATATATTCTTGGATAGTTCATATTGCTCCTGAAAATGCAAAATAAGTACAGCATGTAATTGTGTGGCCTAGATGGATACAAAGCTGCACATTTGATTTGAAAGGATATCAGGAGCACTACAGATGCGATGTTTGCTCTGTGAGTGTTGATGGAGAAGTACAGAGAAGGTCAAAAGGAGTTGCATTGTGTCTTTTTGGACTTGGAGAAAACATATGACAGGGCGCCTAGAGAGGAGTTGTGGTATTGTATGAGGAAGTCGAGAGTGTCCGAGAAGTATGTAAGAGTGGTACAGGATATGTACGATGGTAGTGTGACAGCGGTGAGGTCTGCGGTGGGAGTGACGGATGCGTTTAAGGTGGAGGTAGGATTACATCAAGGATCAGCTCTGAGCCCGTTCTTATTTGCAATGCTGATGGACAGGTTGACAGACGAGATCAGACAGGAGTCCCCGTGGACTATGATATTTGCAAATGACATTGTGATCTGTAGTGAGAGTAGGGAACAGGTGGAGGAGACCCTGGAGAGGTGGAGATTGTGCTCTAGAGAGAACAGGAATGAAGGTCAGCAGGACTAAGACAGAATATATGTGTGTGAATGAGAGGGAGGATAGAGGAATGGTGAGGATGCAGGGAGTAGAGGTGACAAAGGTGGATGAGTTTAAATACTTGGGATCAACAGTTCAGAGTAATGGTGAGTGTGGACGAGAGGTGAACAAGAGAGTACAGGCAGGATGGAGTGGGTGGAGAAGAGTGTCAGGAGTGATTTGTGACAGACTAGTACCAGTAAGAGTGAAAGGGAAGGTCTGCAAGAGGGTAGTGAGACCAGCTATGCTATATGGGTTGGAGACAGTGGCATTGACAAAAAGGCAGGAGTCAGAGCTGGACGTGGCCGAGTTAATTTGCACTGGGTGTGACAAGGGTGGAGAGGATGAGGAATAAGTATATTATAGGGTCAGCCCAGGTTGGATGGTTTGGAGACAAAGCCAGAGAGGCAAGGTTACGTTGGTTTGGACATGTGCTGAGGAGGGATGCAGATTATATTGGGAAAAAGATGCTAAGGATGAAGCTACCAGGTAACAGGAAAAGAGGAAGGCCTAAGATAAGGTTTATGGATGTGGTGAGAGAGGACATGTAGGTGGTTGGTGTGACAGAGGAAGATGCAGAGGACAGGAATAAATGGAAACAGATGATCCACTGCGGTGACCCCTAATGGGAGCAACCAAAAGAAGATCAAAATTTCTAGCATTTGAGGTCGAGCAGTATACCTCTTGCCAAATATTAAAAGGTTAACGTGAATCCATGGTACAGAGGGCTAAAGTCCTGATTGTGAATCAGATGATCAGAGTTTGATTAGCAGTTGGGTCTTGAGAGACAGGTGGCTGGACTTGAGCAGCTTACATCAGAGCAGGGGCATGCATTCGGGCTCACAACTGAGGCTGATCCCTGATCCAGACTGGAAAGGAGCAGGGGAAGAGATGGTGACTGTAAGAGAGGCAGGGTATTGCCTGAGTCACACACACACAGGCATGGACAGCACATTGCAGTGTCTATTATATGCCAGCACCTTGAGCAATACATGCACCTTAAAGGGAAAAATACTTCATTAGTATTAATATAATACTACCTCAGGATGTCATGGTCTCCTCACCAGTCCTGAATGAAGCAGAATAAGTGGGTAGGTTAGGTGTGTTCAGTGGATGAGGAGGGGCACTAGGTGTAGCTAATGGTTAGCTGTGGGGGAGCCAAAAATAGAGCAGAAGAAAGGTATTAAAGGGTTAATGCTTTTGTAGTTGGTTCTTCCAACAAGAATCCGAGATCATAGAGCAGCATTTTGGCAACAGCATATGTTAAAGGATATCAAAGTCTGTAGATGTCGCTTATGTAACTATTAAAGATTTTTTTTTTAAATTATTTATCCATTGATAAATAATAATTTAAAAAAAATCTTTAATGGCTACATAAGTGACATCTACCCATTGCTCTCGGCTGGTGCGCCTTCTGTGTGGAGTCTGCATGTCCTCCCCGCAGTCGAGTGGCGTTCGAAAGACATGCGTAGAATGGTCGTGCCTTCGTTGAAGGTTGGGTGTCGAGCTGGCACCTTGGCACCCATATAAAAATCTACTGCCAATCATTAGCGGACCGGAGTTCCACTGTGGCGACCCCTAACCAGGAAGAAGCCGAAAGAAGAACAGCAACAACATTAATTATCCATTGCTACGAGCTGAGGATGTTTGATGCATGCTAAAGCGTGGGCCTTACGGCACTTTCCATTTGGCCAGTAGTGGTATTTTTGTTCTCTGATATGGTTAGTACATCTTTATTAAGGCTACACACCACATCGTGCCAGGTCAGGATTTTCAGCAATGCTTTATCACTGTTAGGTTAAAGTAAATTAAACTGTAAGCCACTAAACAAGTACTGTAGAATACTTACCAGCAAATCAATCAAATTGCCCTCTGCCCTTCAAAAGCAAAGTATAGTTAGTGCTTTCTCTGCTGTAATGAGTTCTTTTGTAACTGCACACGACTGAGAGTATGAATCCAGGTGTCCAAAGCAATTAGTTTCATTCCATCTGCTGGTTTATATTTGCTAGTTTTTTTTTACTTTTAATGAAAACTATACTCTGTTCTTTGCATAGATTATTTCACTAAGATGCACATTATCATATTCCCAGAAATGTCTTGGGGGGGGGGGGGGAATATAATACAGGAGTTAGGTGGGAGGGGGCAAAAATACATTTGAAACTGACTTTAATTAGCATTAACAATATAATTTTAATGAACTGTGTCCTGTCCAGGTAATGTAGTAGATAATGCATCATCTGATGTGGACATTCACATTGTACTATACTAATATATAGTATTAAATGTTCTTCACATTTTTTGCTGGAATGTTTATACAGCAGATGGACTGAATGCTTAATTTATCTGTTTTCTTATATTTGTTTAATTTGTATGGGGGATTGGGATCTGTTTGCACTTTGTAAGTCTAAAACAAAATTCTTATTTCCGTTATCTTTCTCATGTTCAAGCCGTGTCATTAAAACAGATATGGAATTAGAAATTCTTCGCTACACCAACAGGATCTCAAGTGACGCTCATAAGGAGGTAAGCTATTTCTGAATAAACATTGGCATCATTGTAAGCTTAAGCAAGGTTTAACTTTGCTTCTGATGTTATTCCACCATTTTAGGGTTTGTGCTGTGTGTTACATACAGTTGTAGAAATCCAGTATTATAAGACTTTCACTTTTTTTTTCTAACAGTGCTGAAACTTTTTAACTTTGGTTGCCGTTACTTGTTGCAGTACCCTTAGAGCAGGCTTCTTTGACTGTTTTCATGTCCTTTGAATTCTACATTACTTCAGCCATAGTATCTTCAACAAAAGCCTCTTAAAGCACCCTGTGGTAGTATAGTATGTCTTTTTTTTTTTTTTTTTTTTTTTTTTTTTTTGCAGTGTCTGCGTCACCTCAGAGCAATTCCTTTGAAAAAGTGGTTACTACAGGAAGCTAGTCGTAGCCATTTTCTTAAAAGAAAAAAATCACATTATGACTTTTGCGGATTGTATTTAGAATACATTTGGTACAGGGGAGTTCTGCGTAAAGTTAATCAAATTGAATTGCATCATGAGAATTTGCTTATAGTGTGTTATGGGATGTATATAGTCTCATCGTTATAACAACTATGACATCCATTCTGTGATCATTTGTATAAATTTTGCCTTTCCCATGAGGCCAACAAACATGACCTACTCTATAGCTTGTGAGTGTTTTTAAGATATTGGAAGAAGAGTTGGATAGGCCCTTACTTGCATGTATTGATGGTGGGATTATAACTATGGAACATGAAGAGGCGGGAGCATTTTACAAACAAGTTCTGTAACACAAGAGGAAGAGGAATTGAACATAAGATATGTGGATGACTCGTGTATCTGAATTAGTAGATATTCAGCAGAAGACGCAAAGTAAGAAAGATCATTTAATTAGCAGAGGCATACTAAAACATGGGTAAAGAACATGAGCAGAAACGCACAAATAAATGAAAAGGAAGTAGGAAACCAAATGCAAGAAAGATATCAGAGAAGTTAGCAAATGTTATACAGCACAGTATTATCAGTAAATAGATAATAATGAGAAATATTTTCAAACTGTAGATGTAGCTAAGAGTGATATAAACAGAGGCAATTTATCACAGCTAGAAAAGAGTGTAATTGAAAACAAATTGAGAAAAGGAAAATACAAAAACAATGCCAATATGCATCATGTGCAGCTCCCCAGAACAATATGGAAGTTCATTATAGTGCTGTTACAACAGGAGAAGGGCTTATCTACAGGGTAATTGTGTCCACATAGAAGCAAAACTGTAATAAGAAAGAAAAATGCAAGAAAAACAGACATCATGGATATAGGAAGGGAACTTGTTCATTAAGCAAAGAAGGTGAAATAATTAAGGACAGCGGAGTTAAACAAGAAGCAGCTTGGGAAACAAGAAGAGTAATGCTCAGATAATCACATGCTAAGGCTTGTAATGATAAGGAAGGGCACGGTGAAAAGAAAGAAAATGGTAAGTCCAAGTCGGTAAAATCTGAGCCACTTAATAAAAATCAATACGTGAAAGAAAATTGTGCCAGTAAACCAAGGATAAAATGTGTTGATTTACACAATATACGCATTTGTTTTGTATACAAGTACTTTAGAAAGTATTATAAACCATTTAACATAATGTGAAATTTATAACCATTCTATGCATACCTCTCAACCATACCTCTCAACCTGGAAACATCAAAAATCTGGACAAGGCCCATGAAAAATAGGTACAAATCTGTATGCTAATTAACATATAATTTGCATACATAATTACATAACCCCATTCCAATGGAATTGTGGGATAGCTACTTTTAAACACAAACTGAAGAACAGACAACCAAAATATGGCACTAAGAGTCTCCCTGTAGTCATCCCAGTGTCCCATTACCCGGTTATTTCGGCCCATTTACCATAAACACTAATGTGTACATACTGCTTTCCTTCTACAATGATTATTTGGATTTTATTTTTACATTTTACAGCACAACAGCAATGCAGAAACACTAAGACATCTGCTAAACAAAGCAGTACTGGCTCACAATGAAAATAGGCTTGGCATTAAAACTTCTCTGACCTGAAACTCACATTCATTGAAACAGCATTGAAACCCACACCACACCCAAAGCAAATGCATATGGCCAGTGGTGGATAAAGATTACCTTTGGGCTGCATTGGTCCCTTGCACACAAAACAAGAAACATTCATGTGTTCTTTTCTTTGATACACCTTCCTGACTTTATTAAATTATATTCCTTGTATAATACAACACACTTGTTAGACAGAGCGCATTTTAAATTTATTGTTTGAAGATTTTTCCAGTAGGCTGTACTGTACACAATAAAACAAAACGCATGAACCAATAATGACAAAAATGCCCAATTCAGAACATTTCCATCATAAAAGATTACTTCCACACCCACACTATAAATAGAATGACAGTAGTGTAAGCCATAGTCATCTTGCATAGCGCCTCGCATTTATTTTCAATTTCATTTTTTTGGGGGGGGGGGGGGGGGACAAAAGGTCAAAAACCAGGGACACATTTTAAACATTGCTTGTATAATTTTGTAAAGTTGCTAAAATAAAATGCTGTGTTACCACCCTATATTTCACTGGCAAATTTTGAATCCAGGACCCTACAGTCAGAACAACATACCACTATACCAAATCAGCAGCTTCCTGAAAAATGGGAAGACTGAGACTTAATGGCTATCATTTAGTGAATTCATTTCTCACTTCTCCCCATAGCTCTCAACCTCTTAGCACAAAAAAAATGGACAAACAAAGCCAATAATGGGGGAATACAAATTCAGTTCTCACTTTTCACCACAGCTCTCAACTCTCAGCACAAAAAAACTGGACAAAGCTCACAAGTAGTGGTGGCTAGGGACTTACCAAGGACACATTTTAAACATTGCTTGTATACTTTTGTAAAGTTGCTCGAATAAATGTTACCACCATGCATTTCACTGGTAAGTTTTGAATTCAGGACCCTATGCACTACAGTCAAAGCAACATACCACTATGCTAAATCAGCAGATTCCTTTAGTGAATTCATTTCTCACTTCTCACCACAACTCTCAATCTCTTAGCACAAAAAGCCTGGACAAACAAAGCCAATAATGGGGAAATACAAATTTAATTCTCACTATAGCTCTCAACTGTTAGCACAAAAAACCTGGGGAATAGAAATTCAGTTGTCACTATACCTTTTCAACTCTTAGCACAAACAACCTTCAACTGTTGGCACAAAAAAACCTGGACAAAGCTGACAAGTGGTGATAGCTAGGGACTTTAGGCTCTTTTTACCCTGTACTGAAGTTACAGGGTTTGAGCCTGAGTACCTCCAGCCACCAGGTTTATTGAATGGGGGCATGTACACACACACACACACACACACACACACACACACACACACACACACACACACACACACACACACACACACACACACACTCCATTCTCAAAAGTATCAAAAATGTTTACTCCTGTTCAGAGTAATCAATAACCATTTTTGGAACTATTAAACTCATTTCCTTCTGTCATCTTTGAATTGCTCACTGTGATAACATTTGCCTATTTATACATATCAGTAGCAGCTAGCAAACTAGTATTTTGAATTGACTGGTGTTGCCAGTAACCTAAGATGTTACATTCAACCACCAAAACCTAAAACTGATAAGGACAGTCATTCAAAAACTGTTGAATTTAGCCTTGACTAAAGATATTCAAAAACTGTTGAATTTAGCCTTGACTAAATATATTCTGAAGTCAGTAGTTCACTGATCACAGTTTTCTGAAATGTTTGAATTTAGCTTTCTGTTTCTTTCTTTTCTTACAGCTTTTATCTGTGTAGGACTATAACAAGCTAGCTAGTTTTCGACAGTCTTCTCTAGTTAGAGGAGAGGCCTTTCTCAACAAGATCAGTGCTACACAGGCTAGGATTACATGATACTGCAGTAAGTAGAATTCATGTAAGAAGCCTGGGCGCATGCACCCACAGACACGCACCCACAGACACGCACACCTCTGCAGTTACCTTAAAGAAGTTCCCAAACAGCAGATTCAAACATTCCCATTAAAGTTCTCTGCAGTTACCTTAAAGAAGTTTTCAGACGGCAGTTTCAAATGTTCCCATTAAAGCTCTTCTTGCTCCGTTCCCGGCTAGTTGCTTCTCGCTCGCATTCGCATTGCCATTCTAAAGCTCCATTAGTTGCTTCATTCGGACTGGCATTCTGAAGCTCTGTTCTGTTTCCCGGTCACAATAATGCTCAAATTAGAGCTGCATTTGCCGCCAGCCGGAAGAGCTTCCTTTAGCTCAATTCTGACTGGTTGGATGGCCTGACTGCACTGACGTCATCGCGCACGTGATGACGTCATCACAGACAGCGCGAAATTAAAAAGAATTTAAAAATAAAAGGGGAAAAAATCGGAAATGAAGGGGTGCCACATGGGAATTGTGGCACCCCTTCATTTGAACCCCACAACTCGGTAAATGAGTAATTCGGGATGGTTGGGAGGTATGCTTTCAACTGTCCAGATTTTCACAGACTGTCTAGACTTTTTCCTAACATTTTGGATTTGTTCCTCATAATATTTGTGTATTGTGGCAAATCATTGAGAATGGAAGTCATTAAATAATGACAGACATTTGAGTTTTAGACTTCATATCCTTTATAACATGCATGATATTGCAAAACCTTTTATCATCTTTCTAAGTTTATAAGAACAGTATTTAAAATATGTCCATAAGTCTGGCCTTTAATCCCCCATTATTTTTGGCTTTGTCCAGATTTCTTGAGCCAAGAGGTTGAGAGGTATGATTCTGTCACATGACAAACATAAGCAAATTAAATTGTTTATAATGTACAATAAACAACAGATGAAGCCCTGATGTTTCAATGCCCTCATTTTGAGACCTGGTGTAAGGCTGCAGACACTGTGCCTGCTCTGCCTTAAGCATGGTAATCCAGTAGTATTCCTGCTCCTTTGTAAAGATAGCCAGTCATCATCCCTGTTGTTAGGACCAACAGTCCTGCTGCATCAATATGCTTATATAATTATTTTTTTATCTGCTTTCCTTTTAATTTTAGTGTGATCTTCTTCTAAATGCTCTTGTAACCTTATGTTGCACTTTCCAACATAAAATATTATACATAGCTTGCACTGAGCTAAATCAACAGTATTTTTAGTATCCTATGTAGCAGAAACATTAATAATAATCAGAAATATGCTTGCATTGCAAACAGATACAGCATGTTTTGTTTGCCCTTGTTCTGATTAGGCAAAGGTAAGCTGTGGCATTATGATCCTTCCTTCACAACTGCCCAGAGATCAAATTGGAACAAGTCCTTTTGGTACTATACAAAATTAAAAGCACTACTTCCATTGCTTCTGACAGTATCCCTGGACATCTTCTGAGAAGTGTAAAGCTCCCCCATAACCAAACCCTTCCATAATCTTCAGCCTAAGTTTCTACCCTCAATACATCTCTGAGGTACAGAGAATAACACTCATGTTTCCTTTGCATAAAGATGGTCCCTGTGCTGACCCTGGGAATTAGTTTTTGTACTTTGTTCCCGCCTCCTTTCTGTGACATAAAACCTGATATCAACGGTCTATGGCTAACCAAGTTTGGAGATGATTGTAGAATGGGAATGGTTATCAAATACTCAGTCTCCAGCAAGGGCTGGGCCAATCAAATTCTTGGTTTAATAAACATGGATTTACCCCCAACACCAAGATATGCAGTATAATTTCCTTTGGTAAATGTAGGATTACTACTGCTTACCATATAGAGAACATTCCACTTAAATCTGACACTGTCTTGAGGGCATTTGGTATGTATGTTGGTAACAAACACTCCTTTGACCACTAAGTCTCTGTGCTGGTTAGAAAATCCTTCTACCTTGCACAACTTCTCCTCCATGGCATCTCCTCACAACTTCTCCTCCATAGAATCTCCTCCCAACTTGTCCTTCATGGAATCTCCTCACAACTTATCCTCCATGGAATCTCCTCAGTATTCAAAGAAATTCAAGTCCCACTTTATCCCTTATCAGACCCATCATTTAATATAATGCACCCTTCAGCATGTACCTCACTAAGCACCTAAACCAGCTTGAGAGACCTCAAGATTTTTTCATCAAAAAGATCTCTGGTGTCAGCAATGTTAAATGCTCTAATAAACTGAAAGTATTGTCGTACAGACTCCTGAGGTAGTAATCTCAGCTTAGCCTTCCGTGCTTTGAACAATCCAGCAGTCTTTGAACTCCTTTATCTCTGTAGAACCCAGTGGAAAAGCAAACATCCATTCCAGAGACTTAAACCTATCAACGTCGCCAAATGGTGTAAGAGATACCTAACCCAATCTATACAGCATTTGTAGACGAGGCTGACCTTGCATGTCAAGCAGAGTACTTCTCTAGCTGCTTTTAAAACCAGCCTGGATAGGTAATCACAAACTTTTACCAGGGTTATATAGAAAAAGTCTGCTTAACGGGGGGCATTGTGAGTCTACCACCAGTACTGGGTGATGTGGCTGAGCTTGTTAATGGAGTCCTTTGCCCAAAAATGTAGTAAAAAGCTATGAACCTTGTAACGTAGCATATGTTTCAAATTTAGTGAGTTATTTCCTGCAAATTTTGGTTGCTCTGATGAAAATCATTCAGAGCTTCACAAGACCATAGAATTTGCCAGTGTTTTTTAACATATCACCTAATTAGTTTATTTTATTATAGACTGGGGAATAAAGATGTTTTATCATTTGCACTGTGACTTCATACATGGGGTTACCTCTTTTGTCACTTTATTTATTATAAATATGGGTCCATATTAGTGAATCACAGATTTAAAATCCACTTCTAAATTGTTGCGCTGAATCATCCGGTTGTGCATCAGCTGTTGCATCGCCAGTCATGCGTCTTTAAAGTTCTAAGTATTTGACCGTAGGCAATATTTTCAAAAGTGTAAGTTCATAGGTTCATAGCTTCATAGGTTGATACTAGGCTATCTGCCCTAGGGCACTTATAAGCCTAGCCAGAGTGTGTTTGGCTTTCGCCACCCTTTTAGATTAGTTGACTGTGCCTCTGTATAGTAGGTTACAGAAGATAGCCCTTTTGAGGTTAGTTTACTGTGCCTCTGTCTAGTAGGGACACAGAAGAGATCCCAGGGGTAAACCTACGATCTCCCATCCACTCGTCAAGATTTCTCTTGAAGAGGGTCATTGAGGGACTCTGCCTAACATGGATTGGGATTTTGTTCCAGAGTGAGGGGAGCCTCTGGGATATGAATCTGTCCCTCCAGCATGTCTTATTTATTTCTGTGCTGAGGTTAAGTCCCTGGAGCGTGTAGCTCTAAGTTATTTGGATTTCCTGAGGTGGAGCATGTCCATTAATTCTTTGTTGGACATGGCTTTATATGTCAGGCACAGATCGCCTCTGAGTAGGCGGTAAGCAACTGAGTAGAGCTGGAGTTTCTTTAGCCTAACTGCATAGGGCATCTGTTTGAGACCCTTGATCCTCTTGGTGAGGTACTTTTGGGGTCTTTCCAGTTGCTGCAGGTGTCTGGTAAGGTACATCCCAGATGGGGCATTGTATTCAATTATGGGCCTGATGAGTGATGAGTAGAGGGGCACAATGACCTCTCTTGATCTAGATGTGAACCCTTTCGTGATAAGGTGGACTATATAGAAGGTCTTTCTAACCACTTTGGCAGCGTGATTGTCAAAGGAGAGATTGCTATCTACTTGGGTCCCCGAATCCCTAATTACTACTTCCATACTTAATGGATTACCACCTATGTGGTCATTTGTGGGCACTTTGTTTTTCCCAAAGGGGATGACTATGCACTTTTTGGCATTTAGCTTTAGGCCATGGCTCTGGCACCAGTTATCCGTCTCTGTGAGACCCTTTTGGAGGATGCTTGTGTCAAGTCGGCGAGTCGATTATGGCACCCAGTTTGCAGTCATCTGCGAACTTGGTCAGCCATAGTCCTCCCATGTTAGCCTGTACCTCAGAGAAATATATACCGAACAAGAGAGGTCCCAGGACTGAGCCTTGTGGGACGCCACTTGTAACTGGCATGGCATGGCACCTGCAATTCTGACCATGTGGGTTCTATCCCTGAGCCAGTTTGCAACCCATCTTGTGACATATAGGGGTTGATATTTAAGCTGGTGAGCTTATTTATGATGCCCGAGTGGGGTATTTTGTCGAAGGCTTTTGCGAGGTCCAGGTAGGCTGTGTGGACTACCTTCCCTTCATCTATGGCCTTGGTGACTGTTTCAAAGAAGTCAACCAGGTTCAAAAGGCAAGATCTGCCCTTAACAAAGCCGAATTGGGTAGAATCCAGTGTTTGGAGGTTCCCAATGTCTTTGTTTATGAGTTTCATGATGATACGCTCCATAGCTTTGCAGACCAGGCTAGTCAGGCTTATAGGGCGATAGTTTCCGGGGTCCGTTGTGGCACCACCATTGTGGAGTGGGACCACTGTTGCTGTATGCCATTCCTCTGGTACATATCCTGTAGTGAGGCTGAGATTGAACAGTGACTTTATGTGAGGGTTCAGTTCTTCTTTGAGTTCGTGTAAGACGCAGCCCGGGACATCGTCCGGTCCCATTGATGCTGTGTTTTTTGCTTGGGAGAGGGCAGCTCTCACCTGTGCATCTGTTATGTCAGGGAGGCTGCACTCTGTTGGGATAGACATTTGCTCTTTTGGGGGGGAAGGGGGGGGGAGTTTGCACTGAACCTGTCTGCCGGGATGTTGGCAATGTCTGTGGGTTCAGTGTATTTTTTGTCATTTTGAACCAACTCTGAGCATATCTGGAAGTTGCCACCCAGGTTGCTGACATAACTAAAGAAGGCCTTGTGATTATCTTTAGCATCTTGTGCAATTTTTCTTTCGAAGCTGGCCTTAGATGATTTTATGAGGGATTGTAGTTTCTTGCTAGTACTGATCAGAGATGCCTTCCCTTTTTGGGATTTTGCTGTATCATGTAGTAGCTTCCTCCTGTTGTATAGCTTATTTATGGCTGGGGTCCACCAGACAGGTCTCCTGCCTTTGGAGGAATGAGTCTTGGTTTTATTTGGGATAGCACAATCCATGCATTCCTGTAGGTGTCCATAGAAAGCGTTTGTAAAGGATTCTGCGGTTTGGGCTGTATTTTCCACTGGCCCGGGGGCTTTGAAGGATTCCACCTTGGTTTTGAGAAGTGTGAAGTTTGCTTTTGAGAAGTTCTTCACCGTGGTTTCCTTGGCTGGGGGTGGGGACAGGATATGGATGTCCAGTGAGATTAATTTATGGTCAGATCTTACCAGTGAGGGGTATACCTCTGGTATGGAACCATGTTGGCGATCAGGTCCAATATGTTTTCCCCTCTTGTGGGAGTGGTGACCAGTTGTTCCATAGCATTTGAGTTTATAAATTCTAGGAACCGTTGGGCGAGGGTGTTGGGGCTTGAGTAGTGCTCCCAGTCTGTGTTTGGGTAGTTGAAGTCACCCAGTATAATGGTGTTTGGAGAGACCTTCATATTCTCCAGTGTTCTCAGGAAAGCCGAGTGGGGTTCCTGAGTTTGGGAGGGTGGTCTGTAGCAGGCTACAAACTGAAAGGCAGTTTTGCCCACTGTTAGTTGCACATGGATGGTCTCCGATGCTTCATGCAGTGCCACTAACCTGGAGGTGTGGGTATCTTTGATGAATATGGATACTCCCCCTCCTTTTGTGGTTCGGTCCGAGTTTTGGGGCCGAAAAGCATGGTATGAGGTATAACCTGGTAGTGCTGGGGTGCTCTCGGGAGCCTTGAACCAGGTGTCTGTTACTGCACAGATATCTATATTCTCCATACTGAGGAGAGCCTCGAGTGCATGCATCTCTAGGTTTAGACTTCTGGCGTTGAGCAGCATTACCCTTAGTTTCTATTGAAACTACCCTTGAAGTACTCTTCATACTTGTCCTGTGTATGTATGTAAGATTATCTTGAAACTTTTTCAAAGTGGTAATAAATCTATTGTCATTTAAAGTCAAATGAACATTGAAAAAGTTAATGCTTCCTTTTTTAAACTTGTCTTATTTAAATTTCAGAAACTCAATACTACTGCTAATGTTATTAATCAATTCTTCAGGTTCTTTCTGATGCCACCCCATAAAAGAAAAAGATCATCCACCTAGGATTTAAAAAAATAACTTTATCATAAAACAGATTATACAAAAAATATCAACCAAATAGCATTTGAAAAATAACTTCACCGTAAAATGGATTCTTTTTTTATTAAAAATCACATCATGTTTCTAAACTGAAAATGCAATGTTTGCATTGTTGTTAGCTACTGGTATACCTGTAGCTGTGCCAGAAATGTTTTGAAATATCTCATCCTAAAAAATATATTTTCTAAACAAGTAATTCACAAATAGTATTACTATATTAATTATATTCAGAAAGTTTAGATCAATAGGACCTTACAGTTTCAACACTAAGCTATTCTGAATGGCAGAAAGCAATACATATCTGTTTAATGTCACAAGTATAATTTGCTACTAAATATTTAAACATGGCCATTCATATAGGTTTTTCAGAAAATCATCACTGTCCTTAATGATGCTTTCTTTGTCTGCTAATACTTTTCAAGGCATACTGTAAAAATATTGAAATGGGGATGGTGTGGGATCCTTGTGAATTATTGGTAAACAACAAAATGTGTAGGAATTGATAAAGAATTCTCATGAGCCATCTTGCATGTGCAGCTTGGCTGATGTCAAGCATTCGTCTACAGTCGTATGTGCTGCGTGCAGTGCACCTGATTTACAAGACTTGTAACAGACCAGACCATCTTCATCCTCTAAAAATATTGGAGCCAGTATGCAAAATCTCTCGCCATCTCCTCCTGCACTCGGGCCACTAGTTATTTGCAGGTTGTCTGGATCACAGTAAGGGATTTGTTTCTCTCTACTCCTGATTTTGAGTGAATTCACAAAAGATAGCTTGTGTCTAATGCCGGAGAAGGCTTAGTTCATATGTGTGAGGGATTTCAGTTTAATGTTTGCTCCAGTTCTGGGTGGATTTAGGCAGAAACCCTCTAGTAAGGCCAGGCATAGAATGATGCAGTTGATTAATCTGATGGGCATACACCTTCTGCAGCATTCCCTAAGAGATTTGCCTAAGTTACTACTCCTAATCAGCCTTGTAGTTAGCTGGACATCAGGACATTTTTTGTGGCACAAAATCTGTACTGCCTTCTCCACCAATTTCCCTCAGTTTTTAGAACTTACCAGTATTTGATGTGTTTTCATGAGACCTTCAGTAAAGGAGGCTTACTCTGCAAATGATGAATTCTTAATAACTGAGGCAAAGTTATTGTTGGGTTGGAGAGAATTTTTCTTGTGCTTTTGGCTAGGACATTGGCCATTAAAATTAGGATTGCTCCCTTGGTTTTCCAGAATATGGAATATCTCCCTTTGAAATATTCATCAGCTATGTGTGCCATCTACAGAGGGTAATTGATGATTTTGTATGGCAGGTGAGTGCTGTCGAACAAGTCAGTCAGTGCTCTTTTCCTCTGAATGTTGGGACAATCTGGACACATGCTTCATGTTGTACCATGTAGTTTTTTTGTGTGCGTCTGTATTTATTGAAGCATTGTGATGATAGTGCAGAAGGCTGAGAAATTTTGGGAAAAGATGAAATAGAAGGGCGACTGAAATTTGCTGTTAGAATAAGGCAGATCACTGTGAGCAAATCTGATGGCTGCCAAAACTATGAACCAATGCCTAGAAAAGCATATGCTGTCTAAAACTCTGGTCATTTGAATGTGGGTTAAGGGGATAAAATAATGCAAGGCTTCTGGGCTACAGACTCCAAAAGGTTTGATTGGAAATTGTAGCATGTATGGACTACTTCTGGGGAGACACCAGCTAAAGCACAGTGTACAGCAACTCGCCAAAACCATCTGCAGCTGTTCATGGGGTAAGACTTGTATTTAAATCCAAAAGGTATGGAAAGGCAAATGATTCCTTAGTACTCCTAGAACTGGAGGAAAGCTTTGATCTGTTCGTTTTGAGGTAGGTAAACATGTAGTCTTGTTTGAAAGGGGATGAGTGTCCCATCTGTCGTACAACTAGATTTTTGGATAGAGAATGTTCATAGAACTACAGAGTTCTTGAGAATACTGATCAGGCAAGCAAACTAGAAAGAGGTTGTCCTTGGCAGCCAGCAAGGAGCAGTTGCCTCTAGGGACATATGGCCAATACTTCTGGAGGATGTCGTGTTCCTCATCTCTGGAGCTAGAGGAAGTTCTGAAGAGGAGTCTTAATAGAGCTACATGAGAAAGATGAAGGCTTTCTGGAAGGAATCCCTAAAAAACAAAAAAGGAATATTAATTGTTCTGTAAAGAAGAAAAGGGAAGTATACCTGCACAAGTGATAAACCCTTTTTTCTGCAGTACCTTTTATCTGTATGTATGGTCTGTTTATTAACCAATGTTTTGATACTCTGCTGATCATTGACCTTTACTTTGGAGATTAAAAAAAAATGAGTGCATTAATGCCTGTGCTCCTTGTGTGTGTGTGTGTCTACATGCGATATATCTGTGTGTGTGTGTGTGTGTGTGTATATATATATATATATATATATATATATATATATATATATATATATATGTATGTATGTATATAAATATATATATATATATATATATATATATATATATATATATATATATATATATATATATATATATATATATATATATATATATATATATATATATATATAATATGAAAAACTATGGTCCTACTTCTAATCTTCGAAAACTCATTAACTCATTTCTTCAAAGATTAGAAAGCAGACACCCACTTTCATGAAAGTGCACTTAACAGACTCACATCAGTTAACCAAATCACGGTACAGTGAGGATAAGGAAATGTATCCCGCTGTAGTGTGATCCGGGAGTTGGTGTATATAATTACTGGAGGTGTGTCTGGCAAATTATAATACATTTTTGCAGGGGGGCAAGCCCCCCTGCACTCCCCCGCACCTCCACTACTTCTCCGAGATCACACTACATTGGGGAAGAGGATACATTTCCTTATCCCCACCGCATAGTACCATGATTCGGTTAACTGATTTTCGTGAAAGTGCACTTTCGGATAGTGAGTGCCTGCTTTCTAATCTTTGAAGAAATGAGTTTTTGAAGATTAGAAGTAGATTTTTATATAATTAATGTGTAATTTAAATCTATATAACGAGAAATCTAAAGATATGTAGAGAGAGACAGACATACTGACAGATACAGACACACATATGAGCTAACACCTAATGCCTTCCTTGAATGGCACTCACCTTTTGGAGATTTTAACATTTTGCTGTTGTCATCCCAAACAGATGCTCATCTGTGTTTATTTTTTTTTTTTTTGTAAGGTGCTGGAGAAATTAATAAACAGGAATTTGTGCTGAAGCCCTTACTGCAGTTCCATATACCTTTAAAATAATAGACAAAATGCAGTCTTACCTTTATGCATGGCCGGCCTTAGCCATAGATGAACTAGGCGACCGCCTAGGGCGCCGTACAGGCCAACCTCAGAAAGGGCGCTATTTTTAACTATTTATTTATTTTAATTAATAAAATTCTTCTTGCTCGGCTCCCTGTTCAGGAAGCCTGATCCATAGCATGAGAGGGGTGAGCGCCCTCCCACTTACAGCTGCAGGTTGGCTCTGAAACTAAAAAAAAAAAAAAAAAATTTGCGGTACACGAGTGTGTTACCTTAAGGAAGGAACATCAACATGCATGCGTCATGACACCAGCGTGGACGCAATTACATTCTTCAGGCCTGCGCGTAATTTAAACTAGCAGTTCTTTTAAGAAATACGCCAAGTCTGTGTGGAGCCATTTGGTTTAGAAAGAAGGTAAGTGTATGCATGTTTGTGTTTAAGTGTAATTTAAGCCGCTCACTTCTGTATGAGAGAGGAAGTGTGTGTGTATATGTATGGAATTTAGCTGTTCTGTTTGCATGAGAGATGGTGTGCGTGTGTGTTAATGTGTGAGAGTAGATGCGTGTACCTTCTGTGTTCGTGTGGGTTTCCTCCCGGTGCTCCGGTTTCCTTCCATATTCCCAAGACCTGCTGTAGGTGTAGCGGACATTCTAAAGTGTGTGTGTGTGTGTGTGTGTGTGTGTGTGTGTGTGTGTGTGTGTGTGTGTGTGTGTGTGTGTGTGTGTGTAATGTAAACTTAGTGGATCCGTTTGTCTCTGTATGAGAGAAAAGTGCATGTTTGTGTTGTATGAGAGAGTAGAGTAGGACTGTGTGGAATTTAAACTAGTTAGTTGCTGTATGAAAGAGAAGGTGTGTCTGTGTGTTATGTGAGAGAGTAGGTGTGTGTTGCTATGTGAGAGTAGGGGTGTGTGTGTGTGTGTGTGTTTAGCATACCTTTTAAAGTGTTTGGATTTAGCATTATAGTTTTTGTCTGTTTCTCATAAAGTTTGTTATTTTCTGGCAAATCAGGGAGGACTGTAGTCACGAAATTATATGTATATGAGTTTTAAACTTTCCATCCTCCACAAAATACATGCTTATACAACTACTGTTCTTTTAATTTTCTAAGTTAAAAAGGGCACTACTTCAAACTGTCCCTATTTTTTAGCCATTGCATCCATGTTATTTTAGGCTTTGTGCAGATTTTTTGCACTAAGAGGTTGAGAAGTATGCATATCTTTCGGCTGTACAGATGTTTGCAGAATGTCCAAATTCTTGCCTCATATTTTTGGCCTGTTCCTCATAAAATGTGTGGTTTTCTGGAAAATCCCTAAAGACTGAAATAATTAAATGTCATACATTTGAGTTTCAGTCTTCATTTCCTTTAGACAATGCCTGCTAAGATAAATGCTGTTATTCTAGCAACTTTTTAAGTCTATAAGAGCAATATTTATAATCTGTCCTTTTGGAGCCTTTGCACCCCCCCCCCAATATTTTAGGCTTTGTCCAGCTCTCTTGTGCTAAGAAGTTGAGAAGTATGGAGGCACTGTATGTAACGCCCTAGTTGCCAATTATTTGGTGCATTTTAAGGTGAGGTAGTGGTTCTGCATTGCTGAGTTTGTCTTCCTTTGCTTAAGATGCCTAGTGACTATGAACTTGTTGTTTTCTCAGTCATTCCCTATTGTAGTATCACCAGCTTACCAGTTTTATGCAACATAGGCAATTAATTCTTAAAGGGCAGCAAGCACTGAATTTGTAGATGAAACACTGAAATATAAAGTTGCTTGCCAGTAACAGCCTCTTCATTAGAGTTGCTTGCCAGTAACGGCCTCTTCATTAGTTACGCATCTCTTTAATGTGGAATTATTCAGATGAAATTTATTTCTGCAGAGGTTGTGCTTACTGACTTATACTGATGGATTGTAATGATAGAAGTCTTGTGTGGCCTTTTATGGTTAAAATATTCTGAAATGGGCAGTTATTTCATTATTGGGAAATGCATTGTTTCATTGCTTACTGGAAAAATGTTCAAAACTACAAATTTAAAGTACAAAGCTACAAATTTAAAACACACACTAACAAGTGGTGCCTTATTGTACAGGGAATTTGAAAGCAGTGTTAGTACCATAATTGCCTTTGGTGCAGAAGGCTGTGGATTCTACTCCCCCACCATGTAGATGAAGTGCTGATATTGCAGTACCCATATGATTGCCGATTATTTGGTGCCGATACCTAACAAAAGATATATTAATTATGTCAATGGGTACAAATACAATGATAGAGAAAATAATTTTAACGTTAATGATGGTGGAACATGCTTTTTTGATGAGGATGGACAGGAATACGATATTCCCACCCTTAAGGAGGTCTGAGAGACTGAAAAGTAAACAGGACCCTCAGCAGCAAAATTTTCCAGGGGGGGGGGGGAGAAGGGGGAGGGGGAGATTTTATTGAATCCCCACCCCACAATACATATGGAAAAGAAATAGTAATAGATAAGCATAAATATGTATACAATAATTTTGCTATTTATAATTTTATTGAATTAATTTTAGAAAAGGAACACTTTGATTTATTTTCTAGGGGCCTTAAATTCATACTTAACAGGAAAGGTGATTTAACAGGTAGTATATTGGATATAAAAAAACTTTTAAGGAAGGTAAATTTACGTATTATGTTTCCCAACAATAAAGTTCAATATAAGACCGAATTGAAACGAAAAAGTATATATAACCCCCGTTACATCCCCAGTTAAAAAATGTGGAGAGAATTATAGAATTAGAAGTGAGGAAACAAGCAAATAAAATATGGTATAATTCAAATTTAAGCAAGAAAGAAAGTGACTTGTATGAGGTAAAAAATAACAAAATTAGAGTGATGAAACCCGATAAAGGGGGTGGGTTAGTCATTATGGATAGTATTCTATACGAAGGTAAAATGAATACTATCCTATGGAATGAAACTAGATACTCAATAGTATCTTTGAACGAAATGAATATAGCTTATAATAAAATAGATATTATTTTGCATGATATGTTAAACGAAGAGATTATAGATTATAACACCTTTAAATATTTGAAAGTAGACAAACCTAGAACCCCCACGATATTTGGTATACCTAAAGTTCATAAAAATGAAGAGGGACCCACCTTTTAGACAGATAGTCTCGGCAGAAGGGTCAAAAACATATCCTTTAGCCAAATTTGTAGACAAGAAATTAAAAAGTTTATGGATGAAAAGGAAATGTATTTTGAAAGACTCTTGGGATTTATTGAAGGAATTACCTGACAGTTTTATTAATGAACAACTATTATTTGTCACAATAGATATTATTGATTTATTTTCCTGCATCCCATACGAAGAAGGAACAAAAATGTTTGAAGAAATTGTTTACGAAGATGTAGTTTTAACACAATGACAAATTAATAAGTACTTGGCTAATGGAGTTAGTTTTGAAGAATAATTTCAGTTATTTTAATGGGGAATTTTATCAACAAATACAGGGGGGTAGCAATGGGTGCAGCTTGCGCCCCTACATATGCTAATTTAATGCTTGCTTATTGGGAAGAAAAATATATATTCAACTCTGAATTTAAGAATTGTTGGAAGATATATAGAAGGTTCCTGGATGATATATTAATTTTTTGGATAGCTGGAAGAGAAAAATTCTCAGAATTTATGGAATATATAGAGAACACTACCAATTTCCTAAAATTCACGTATAATATCTCCGAATCTAATGTGAAATATTTGGATGTAGAAGTTTATAAAGACGGACATGAACTAAGAACTAGAATATTTAGAAAGGCTACTTTTTGCAATTCCTGTTTACACTTTGAGAGTGCCCATCCCTTTCACTGCAAAAGAAACATAGTGAAGGGACAGTTTGTTCGAGGAAGTCGAATGGCAAGCTCTGATGTAGATTTTAAAAAAGAATGTGAACTTTTAGAAAAAATGTTTCTAGAGAGAAGTTATCCATTAGCATTCATTGCACAAATAAGACAGGAAGTGGAAAAGGGGAGACGGGATAAATTTTGCCCCATATACAAAAAGAAGGACATTAATAATGAAATAGAGAATAATAAAAAGTATGAAGGGGAAGAATTCCAGCAAACGTTGGTGCTTGAATATAATGGATTGAATAATGTAGTTAAAAATATATTTTTAAAATAATGGGGAAAATTTGTAGCTTTAACTGACATAGAAAATTTAGCTAATATACCACAGAAAGTAACCTTTAAGAATTCACAAAATATAAGATCTATAATAGAGAATAGCAACAAAAACAAGATAGATAAAAGGAAAAACAACATAGGTACATATAAATGTGGGCATTGTACCCAATGTACATACATTATAAATAGTGATAGAATATTTTTAGAAAGCAGAGGAAGATATGTAAACACTGGGGAATATTATAATTGTGAATCTAAAGGCATAGTATACTTAGCTATCTGTGAAAAATGTGGATCCTTCTACATAGGAAAGACTGAAAGGAAATTAAAAAGAAGGATCTACGAACATGTCTACGAAATTTCAGGAAAAGAAAGTAATGCTTTATTTAAGCACACTAAAGTTTGTTCTAACTACAAATATAAATTTTTAGTTATAGAACAGGTTAAAAGTGATATTAGAGGGGGATTAGGGAAGAAAAAATTGAGTTTAGAGAACTTTGGTGGCAGATCACTTTAGAAGCTGATAAAGCCCCTGGCTTGAATGATTGTATTTCCATAATACCGTTACTAAAATTGAGATCTGCAAAACTATGAATGTAATAATATGAATGGTCAGGAGAGAGCACTGTTATATAACAAGATTAAATAAATGTGAATGAGATATATTTATTTCTTCCTATGTATTATAATAGTTTAAATTAATTAATTTTTAATGGATGTTTATTATATTTATGACATTATATTCAACATTTAACAAGAAATGTATTTTACATAAATTTTTAACAAAGGGGTTACACAATAAGATAATTGCATTTTAATTAATGGTGAATTTTTATTGATAAGGGTGTGTTTTAGTATAAATTAAATGTTTTAGGGTATGCTGGTCATCTGATGAAGTCATTTCAATGACGAAAACGCATGTGAATGTATGGTGAAGGCGTTTATGATAAAGGAAATACAAGTGTTTCTGTGTTTTTGCAATAAATCTGCTCAACTCTGTGGCTTGGGAGTCATTCGTCGTGAATACTGCTTGGTGGTTCGATTATTTGGTGTATTGCAAGGGAGGCTAGGGGTTTTCCACTCCTGAGTGTGTCTCCTTTGTATGATATTGTCAGTTTTAGTCATTTCCTTTTCAAATATTACCAGTTTATCACATTTTAATTGTGATCTAGGCAATTCTTCAAGGGCATCTTACACTGAATTTGTAGATGAAGCATTGAGATGTAAAGGTGTTTGTCAGTAGCAACCTCTTCATTAGTTACAGATTTCTTTAATGTGGAATTATTCAGATGATTTTACTTCTGCAAGATTGTGCATTGAGTGATATTGGTGGATTGTAATGACAGGTCTAGCCTATTATGGTTGAAACTTTTTGAAATGAATAGTGTTATTGATTTTATACATCATTTTATTGCTTATTAAAAGAATGTTAAACTGCAATTTAAAACGCTTTCTAACACATGGCAGTGGTATTATACAAGGAGTATAATTTACTAGAATCAGGAAGGTGAATCAAAGAATGAATACATGGCCCTAAAATATGTGCAAGGAGTCTGTTTTGAAAACAGCCCAAAGATAAACTTAATGGCCAGATGGATTTTCTATTAATGTGGGTTTTCATTCCATTTCAATGGCAGAGAAGTTTAATGCTTATGCTAAGTCTGTTTTCATTGTGAGATTGTATTGTTTAGCAAATGGCTATCTGTATTTGTGCTATTCTAGCTTAAGCTACTGTACAGAGGGAGGAGAGAGGTTGCTATTCTACTTTCACTGAGCTGTAAGACTTGCTCGCCTACCCCAAAGTAAATTAAACTGTAAGTTAAGCAACCCTTTGAAACAAGGCACATTGTCTTCTATTTTTTGAGGACATGACTTTTATAGTAAAATGTGTGAAGGAGCAACAGATAAAGCAGGTTTATTAAAGGAAAATTCCACCGTCCTTCACTTTCAGTTTAACTACATTATAAGGTATCTTTCTTTCTATGCATTTAAATAATTGAAGGAAAAGACTAAAGTGGCCTTCTTGGAGAGTGGCCTGCCTGAGGGTGTGGCTTATAGGGGTGTGCATTAGTATGGTGTGGGTGGGGCTTAAGAGGCGCTGGAGTACTACTTCGCCTAGGGCGCCATTTCAGCTAAGGCCGGCCCTGCCTTTATGAAATGGTTCATTTCCATAACAGAAGAAAAGTTTGAGGAGAGAGGCACATTTATTTTTATCTGACAGGCTACATCGCAATTTACATGCCAGTATGCTTATATAAGGAGCATCCACCCCTAAACAAAAATCAAACACACACACACACCATACCTGTCAACCTCTTATTGCAATAAATCTGTACATAGACTAAAATAATGTGGGGACAAAGACCCAAACATAGGGACAGATTTTAAATGTTTCTCCTATAAACTTAAAGTTGCTACAATAACAGGATTTCTGTTAGCATGCATTTTCTGAAGGATGTGTAGCCTGAAACTCGAATGTATGTCATTATTTAGTGACTTCAATCCTCAATGATTTGCCAGAAAGCCACAAATTTTATGAGGAATGGACCAAAAATATGAGGCAAAAATCTGGACAGTTGAGAGGTATGACATGCACACACACGCACACACACACACACACACATGCATTTAAGGAATGGGTAGTGGAAGTTATTCGAGAAGATAGAAAGTACTCCAGAAGTTATAGCTAGTGGATGGGTTAAAATGAAAGTGTGGTTTAAAAATAGGGCAGAAATAAAAGAGAGAGAGATCTGGTTAAGAAGTAGTAAGAATTAGGAGGATCAGTTTTTTTAATATTTCTTTCCAGCTTTTGTGATACATTTACCCATTAATGTTTGGCAGGTTAAGCCTTTATACATTTTTCTCTCATGAATATTGGAACCTATATCACAGTTTGCAAGACTTTTTGTTTTAATAACAACCCTCAATCAAAAAACAAGCTTAACTCCAGAGCACCACCATAACCTGTTAAATTAATACAGACACACATAACTATATACCTCTTCAAATAATGATGTTTAGCCCTCCTAATAGCAGCTATTTGGGGCAAATGTTTCTAACACTGGCCTTAATTAACCTGAAATTGAGGTTATCCATGCTAAACCACATGTTATTGCCTGTGCTGTTACTTACACTAATTGGTGTCTTTTATATTTTTTTCAATTTTATTCTCCTGGATGTGAAAACAAATTTCATGCTTTCAGAAAATATTAAATGTTAGTCTTGAAGAAACCAGTATTCTGGATTTTTATTACCCTATTATCAGCTGGTCTCCATGTAAACGTAAGAGAGAGAAAAAAATATACTCCCCCCGCTGCAGCCTGAAAAAACAGCTGAAACATTTATTGCTAAAGGAAAACATCATTATATTAAATGTTTTCATATTTTTTTGTTTCCACTTAAAACTTATTAGATTAAGCCAAGGGTATTAATCCAGACATTCACTTATGAATAAGAGAAAACATATCAGCTCTACATGTATTAAGATCTATGTACTTTTGCACCCCATCCTCTACCTCAACAATCCCAGATTATAGCTTATTAACTTAAACATGCAATATTGAACTCAAGTTGCAGTTATTCTGCTCTTTAGTAACTTGAACTGAAGCTAGTGTGTTATTTGCTAGTAATTAGAGGTGTGGGGGTAGCCACATTCTTTGATTTCCTGTCCTTGCCTTTTTAAGTGGTGCATTGTGAAATTTTTATTGCTTAAAAACCTCAGCTTTGGCCAGCTAAGAACTTGGTTATATTCAACTGGACGTATAAGAGAATTTAAGTACCTTTATCTGCACTTTAAAAAAAAAAAAATACAGTATTTAATTCGATTTAAACTGTGTTGAAGGAATATTGAACTCAAGTTGCAGTTCTGCTCTTCAGTTATTCCCACCCACCCTCCCTGTTTTTGTTTTGGTGTTAATCTTAGTGGCCTTGAAACTGCCCACCCCTCAGCCTGCCTCTGGGCCCATCTCATTTGCTCACTCAACTGAGTGCAGTGAGATCATATTCTGATTTCAGGCACTCCTACTGTGTACAAAGAGAGCATCTGGGAAACAGACAAAAAAAAAATAAGCTTATTTCCTGCCTTTCCTGTTAAGTGGTATAGACTATTTGTAAGCTTCTGAGCCCCCAAGCCCTTCGGTGTTTGAGGGAAGCCTTCTAGCTTGTTTTTTTTTTTTTTTTTATAACTAGCCAGTTTTCTAGTTTCAGCACTCAAATCTGTTTCTTTGATCTCAGCACTTGTTCAGATAAAAAAAAAAAAAAAAAAAATTTTATCTGCTTTTACTGTACTTGTGTTTCTACCTACTTCATTTTACTTTTGCATCATCTTAAAAATACTCAGTTGTATTTATTACTGCTTGGTGTAACTCATTCTAAGCCTTTTGGTTTAAACACTTGGGCTTCGGACCAGTTGTTTTGCACTGAGAGGGTTTGTGGTTTGCACTGTTGTGGCAGAACAGGTAGCTTACATCCTTCTAGGTTGGGAACTGCTGATTGAGGGCTCAGTGTCTGTTATTCTAAAAGTGTATTAATTCTGGTTTAAGTACTTGGGCTTTCAGACCAGTTATTTTACATTAAGAGGGTTCGTGGTCTGCACTCTTGTGGGAGGAGAGGCTGGACTCTGCCCTTCTGAGCTGGGAATTTCTGGTTAAAGGCTTATAGTGCATGCATATCTGAACTGCTTCTTACCGAAGTTGGTGCGCCTTGTTTGCTGTGGCATAGACTGGATTCGGGCCTGCTGGATCTAGCTTTGTTTGTGTAACTTGAGCACTAATCCAGACATTCTCTAAAGTATTCAATTGTATTTATTACTGCTTGGTTGTAACTTGATTAAAGTGTAGCTATCATTCTAAGTCTTTTGGATTAAGCACTTGGGCTTCAGACCAGTTGTTTTACATTAGGAAGGTTTGTGGCAAGCACTGTGGTGGCAGGACAGGTAGCTTTCATCCTTCTAAGTTGGGAACTGCTGATTGAGAGCCCAGTGTCCAAGGGTATTAGTTCTGGTTTAGGCACTTGGGCTTCAGGCCAGTTATTTTACATTAAGAAGGTGTGTGGTCTGCACTCTTGTGGGAGAAGAGGCTGGACTCTGCCCTTCTGAGCTGGGAATTTCTGGTTAAAGGTTTATAGTGCCTGAATATTTGAACTGTATCTTACTGAAGTTGGTACACCTGGTTTGCTGTAGCATAGACTAGATCCAGGCCTGCTGAATCTAGCTTTGTTTATATGCTTGTTGTTTGTTTGCTTGTTATTTCCCTGGAAGCTAATTCCACCTAATACGTGGCTTCAGTGCTTCTGTGGATCACTAGTGATATCTGCATTGCTTACTGTACTAGTTCCTTGTTTCACTTGAAAGAAAGTTACTGTTTGTCGTTTTTGCATTTAGTTACTTGTAACACATTGCACTCAAGTTACCTGGCACTTGCTCACTATAGCAATTATATAAGTCAGCACTAAAAATTAAAAGCACTACACCCTCACTCCCCACTGGCCCTTGTTTTCAATTATTAAGGAATTCCCAATATTATTCTAGCATGTCCAAAGGTCAGTTGTCAATCTCCTCTCTGGTCCAGCTGGTGAATCTGGGAATCTTGAGGCAATGTTATAACTGCCTCATGTACACAGACAACCCTCTCCTCCTCCCACATAACACACATACTTGCGAGAGATGCAGCTATTTAGCCAAACTGGAGGCTGAGCTCTCTCAACTCAGGACTGGCAAGACCAGACAGGAGGAGAAGGCAACTACACACACCACAAAACCAGCCTCACATAATACTACCACACCACTGAATCAAACACATAAACACACAAAAGACATACTCGGAGGCTCTGAGTAAAAATTTACCTAAACAGCAGAGGCCTCCAAAGCAGACACCCAAACAACTGCTACCTCAAGACACCCCACAAGCAACACATAAACCACAAAAGTAGTGTGCAAAGCAGTCACAGCCCTTAAGGCCAAATACAACACCAAACATACTTGTCATAGGTGACTCCATAGTCAGACACACTGACGTCCCACTCACCAGGCAGAACAACGAGAGGGTCACAGTAAGCTGCCTATCGGGCGCTAGAATCCGCCACATAACACAAGCACTCTGGTCACTCCACGGCAAGTACAAATATGACACAGTCATTGTCCATGCTGGTGTGAACGACCTGAGACGTACCTCCCTGGACTACATGAAAAGAGACAAAGAGGAGCTCTCTGATTATGTAGCCTAGGCAGGTATGACCCTGACCCTGAGCAGTATCCTTCCTTCACCAAGAATGATGCCACAATATAGAGACAAGATGATCAGCTTTAACAATTGGCTTAATGTCTGGTGTCATTCAAAGGGGATCCAGTGTCTGTCTGCCTGGGATGACATGCTTGACAAGCCACGCTGCTTTGCAAGGGACGGCTTGCACCTGTCACCCCTGGGATTCCGGATATTGGCTAAGGCTCTTGCCACCCCAATAGTGCCTTTTTTAGGCAAGGCTCAAATTCTAAACCTACCACCCTAGAAAACAAAAATGGGAAGAAACTGAGGGTAATGCTGCTCAATGCCAGAAGTCTAAATCTCAAAATGCACGCACTCGAAGCCCTTCTCAGTATTGAGAACATTGATGTCTGTGCTGTAACTGAAACCTGGTTCAAGGCTCCTGAGAGCACCCCGGCACTATTAGGTTTTACCTCATATCATGCGTTCTGGCTCCAAAACCCGGACCACACCACAAAAGGAGGGGGTGTATCCATATTCATAAAGGATACCCACACCTCCAGGTTGGTGGCAACGCAAGCTTCGGAAACCATCCAGGTGCAACTAACCATAGGCGAAACTGCTCTACAAATTATAGCATGCTACAGGCCACCCTCTCAAACTCAGGAACCCCACACAGGCTTCCTGAAGACACTGGAGGGTATAAGTGTATCTCCAAACACCATCATATTGGGTGACTTCAACTACCCGAAAATAGACTGGGAACATTACTCAAGCCCTAACTTTCTAGCCCAACGGTTCCTGGAGTTCATAAATTCAAATGCCATGGAACAGCTAGTCACTGTTCCCACGAGGGGAGAAAATATACTAGATCTCATTATCACAAACATGGGGACAAAATGCTCCACACCGGATGTATATCCCTCATTGGTGAGATCTGATCATAAACTAATCTCACTGGAAATCCACATCCCGCCCCCGCCCCAAACAAAAAAGACCACAGTGAAGAACTTCTCTAAAGCAAACTGCACACAACTCAAGACTGGTGTGGTATCCTTCAAGGCCCCTGAGCCAGTGGAAACCACAACCCAAGCTGCGGAAGCCCTTACAAATGCCTTCTATGAACACCTCCAGGACTGCATGGATCAGGCAATCCCAAATAAAACCAAGACTCTTTCCACAAAGGGCAAATGTCCAGTCTGGTGGACCCCAGCCATTAACAAACTTTACAATAAGAGGAGAAAGCTATTACATGATAGAACAAAATCCATAAAAGGGAAGTCACCCCTGATCATTATTAGTAAAAAAAATACGAGCACTCATAAAATCAACTAAGGCCAATTTTGAGAGAAACATTGCCATGGATTCAAAGGACAATCATAAGGCCTTTTTCAGCTATGTTAGGAACCTGGGTGGAAACTCCCAGATATGCTCAGAATTAGTCCAAAATGATACAAAAATCACTGAATCCACAGACATTGCCAACATACTGGCAGATAGGTTCAGTGCAAACTTCACCCCCCTCTCCCCCCCTAAAGGAGAGATAACTATCCCAGCAGAGTGTAGCCTCCCAGACATCTCAAATGCGCAGGTGAAAGCTGCTCTCTCTAAAGCTAAAAACACAGCATCAGTGGGACCGGATGGTGTCCCCGGCTGTGTGCTACACGAGCTAAATGAGGAATTAAACCCGCACATAAGGCAGCTGTTAAATCTCAGCCTTACCACAGGATACGTGCCCAAGGGTGGCGTGACGGCAACTGTGGTCCCACTCCACAAAGGCGGTGCCTCTACGGACCCTGGTAATTACCACCCCATAAGCTTAACAAGTCTAGTCTGCAAAGCTATGGAGAGGATCATAATGGAGCTCATAAACAAAGATATAGGGGACTTGCAGACATTGGACCCGACCCAGTTTGGCCGTCAAGGGCAGATCATGCCTTTTGAACTTGGTCGACTTCTTGAAACAGTCACCAAGGCCATTGATGAGGAAAGGCAGTCCATACAGCCTACCTTGACCTTGCAAAGGTTTTCGACACAATACCCCACTCGGGTATTGTAGAAAAACTTACCAGCTTAAATGTAAACCCATATGTCACAAGATGGGTTGCAAACTGGCTTAAGGACAGAACCCACAGGGTTAGAGTTGCTGGTGCTATGTCAGACTCCAAGCCGGTCACAAGTGGTGTCCCACAGGGCTCGGTCCTTGGGCCCCTATTGTTCGGCATCTACTTCTCAGAAGTACAGGCCAACATGGGAGGACTTTGGCTGACAAAGTTTGCAGGCGACTGCAAACTGGCCATAGTGGAAAGTGCATCGGACACGGATATCCTTCAGAAGGGACTCATGGAAACAGATAGCTGGTGCCAGAGCCATGGCCTGAAGTTAAACGCCAAAAATGTATAGTCATACCCTTCGGGAAAAACAAGGTAACCCCAAGCTACCATATAGGTGGCAATCCACTAAGCACAGAAGAGGTTATCAGGGACCTGGGGACCCAGGTTGACAGTGGCCTTTCTTTTGACACTCACGTTGCTAAAGTGGTTAGAAAGACCTTCTACACTGCCCACCTGATCATGAAGGGATTCACATCCAGATCTAGTGAGGTCATTGTTCCCCTGTACTCTTCACTTATCAGACCAATGATCGAGTACAATGCCCCATTCGGGATGTATCTCACCCGACATCTGCAGCAATTGGAGAGACCCCAAAGTTCCTCACCAAAAGGATAAAGGGACTCCAAAATCTGTCATATGCTGCCAGATTGAAGAAACTCCAGCTCTATTCAGTTGCATACCGTCTGCTCAGAGGTGACATGTGCCTGACATACAAGGCCATGTCCAACCCGGAATTAATGGACATGCTCCACCTCAAAAATCCAAATCCACCAAAACCACTAGAGCAAGCGACTTAAACCTTAGCACGGATATAAATAGGACGTGCTGGAGGGATAGATTTATCACTCTGAGACTCCCTATGCTGTGGAATAAAATCCCGATCCATGTGAGGCAGAGCACCTCACTGGCTCTGTTCAAGAGAAATCTTGACCTGTGGATGGGAGATCGTAGGTTTATCCCGGGAACCATCTCTGTGTCACTGCTGGACAGAGGCATAACAAACTAATGGGCACAGTATTTTTTCATATAAGGGGTGGCGTAAGCCACAAAAATTTGGGCTAGGCTTATAAATGCCTTAGGGCAGATAGCCTAGTATAAACCTATGAACCTGTCTCTCATGCATTTTCCTGTGGAACATTGGAAAAGGTTTCACTGCCGAAGTCTCTCCATATGCTCTATTGTCAGAAGAATGAGAAGCATAAGTCTCCTTTTGTTTAATGGCTCATTTTTGTTGGACAAACTTTTGTATTTACTCTTTAGGCTGTTCTACATCAAAAAATGACTTTGATCCTAAAATATTCTGAAGACACCTGGGTACGGCATCTTGAATCTCATACCTGCCTCTCAAAATTTCCTGATTACGGGAATGAATTTCTCTTCTTGTTGTACAGTGATTAATCATTTTCCACAAACACTCTACTGTCTCCAACTTTAATACTTTACAATTTTGCCACAGTTTTTTTTTTCAGCATCATCAAGGTTTGCATCTTTACTAATACAGGTCTTGGGTGCTTTCTCAGGCCAGATTTGGAGCATACACACTATGTGCCCCTTTCATTTAACAGTTCCTGCTGTGGAGTACCAGTCCAGTTTTTTTGTGCCTTTGTAATCAGTCTGTTCCTTCTAGTTTCACTGGTACAGTAGAAAATCTTGTGTCTTCCCTACACGCTCTGTCCTCTAATTCTACCATTTTTTGAAACACCACCACTTCAGCAGTCTCATATTCTGCCAGCCTTTCTTCATTCATCCTTTGATTTTTGCAGTTTTATCAGCTTAGCTGAATATCTGTTTAAAGCTTCTTCCATTTTTTCCAGCCTTTTGTTATTTGAGTTGCTATACTCCTTCAGTGATTCATTTAATTTTATCATATCTGGGCACATTTGACTTATTTTTCCCTCTGGATTACTGGAAGCCATGTCTTGCACCAAAGCTGGAGCTTGAACTGTTTGCTGAACAGCTGTGGGATTCGTCCCAGTCCATTTTCGCTTCACCTTTTCTAGTTGATTGTATTTCAGGCTCTCTTAGTTTCTTCTTTGCTGGCATCCAGGCAGCATACTTACTAGCCAGTAACTGAGTTTACTAAAAGTGACAGAGTTTTTGGCTCTTGTGTTTCAGTTTCTTTTTTCACACTGGGAGAGCTAAAGTTAAGCTGTTGGTTAGTGTGCTGCCATCATGGAAAATCCTGCACTTTGAAATGTTACCCAAATGTCCTATAGCTTTCAATCCTACTAGCAAGCACCTTCTGTTACGACTGTAATCACCTTCTGCAGAGATCTATGTGCTAAGGAAAATAAAAATCTGTCACTTCCACCACTTCTTCCCCCAGCTGTTCGCAAAGAGTGGCTAAACTGAGCTAGATGATGGGTTTTTTTGGCCAGGTTTTGCACTTTCACCTTCATTAACATACTCTTCCTCACTTTGCTGTCATCATGGTATTGTCTGCATATCTGCAGCAATTAGTATGTCTTTTCTGTATGATTCATCTAACATAGCATTTCACGCAACAAATTCAATGTGTAAATTAAATAATTAGATTGATCATGTTCAGCATTGTCACACTTCTTCCTAGTTTTTAGCTAGTCATTTTTACATGGTTGGCTGTAACTACTACTGCTTGTTCCATGTACGGATTATTCAGGAGACAAGTAAGTTGATCCACTATCCCCAAGGTGACTGTTAGGTTTTTCAAATGCTAATTATTTAATTGTGTTCTCTAGTTCATTGCAATGATTACCTTTACACAAGCTTCTGAGGTAGTACGGCAATAGTAACTGTTGGTATTCTGGCCAAACATGGTCTCTCTTGTTTACATTATGAGTGGGAAATGAAGGTATTAGTGTTCTATGAGTAACCAACAATTTGTTTGGCAAATGTGGTGAGTGCATTAAGGAGTCTGTGTGAATTTTGACCTTTATTAATCCACTGAGGTGGAGTGAATTTGCTTGTGTACAGGGTTTTTATCTGTTTATTAATTGGATAAATATATTTAAAACAAATGTCTGTTTCATCGATATTCTAAGCATAACTTTCAGTAAATTGGGGAGAATTCCATAAATAATCAGGAATGCTTTTAAAATATTAATATTATTAACTCGAGACATCGACTGAATAAGCAAAGGTGAATTAATGTACATTTTCAGAAGTCTGTAACTATTAATTACTGTCATAATTTATTAAGTGTAATTCACCACATTTTCTCCAAAATACACCAGTTTTAAGCTGGATTAAGAGGCTCAGTGGTAAAATTTGAGTTAAAATCAGGGTTGTCCATGAAAATCAGGAAAAGTTGAGAGGTATGGATCTGAGAACACACTGCTCATTGAAACCATTTGCTTATACTCACACACTTTGCAAATGGAGACTGAAGGAATCAAACCCTAGACTATCAAATGAAGTTTTGAGCAGTTCTTTACCAGTTTTTAATTTTAATCCTGTGTATAAAGGTACTTTTCTCATTCATATATTTTGTAGCTGGCAACTAGCCATTGCATGTGGCTGCATTTCTGGGGTTTGGCCAATAATCTAGTGTTAGTTTCAATGTATTGAGAAGATTGTTTAATTCATGTCTAGAAGTGTGGCTTGTGGAGACTTGATATGGGGTTTGTAGATCATTGAGTGTATTGTTCCTATTCAGCCACTGTAGCTAGATACCACGTGCATAGAAGTACTGAACACATGCAAGAACAGTGCCATTTTGTACAGTCAGCCAGAGTGAATACAGCAATGAATGGAGATGCACATGCGAGTGTGTTTGAAGTAATGAGTGAATCATTTAGCTTAAATACAAATTCTAATTACAGATTCTGACATGTTTCTTGAACCCATACACTGTTTCATTGTCTCTTTTGAATGTGTAAGACAAGTGATATGGTGCCAGAATGGGATACGAAGTTGAAGCAAAACACAAGCCATGAGGTGCGCAGTTAAAAGAGAAGAAATATACCAGAGTGAACTCCCAAACAGTTCAGAGGTTATTCAAGGGTACTTATTCGTTTAAATGATTTTTTCAGTTAAACACATTTGGCGAAGCATTCAGAAAGTTCAAAATAATTATTGAGATAAACAAAATGTCCAAAATTGCGACATACTGATAAAAGTATATGAGATTCAAAATAATTTCTGAAGTATAAAATATAAAACGGCTAAAACAACCATATTTCTTCACAATGTACTACTTTTTCGTACTAATTAAAGTGATTTGAAGTGTCTGAAGTTTCTGGAATTTTCTCAGTATTTGCAGCATCAAAGTGAAACCTTTTCAAAGTGATTGTTGTGCATTCAAACATCATTACAAGTACCTGTTCTATGCTTGTGTTTAAACATATTTTGTTGTTATGGCAGAATGATTTCACAGACCTGAACTACTGTTGTTTGATAGCAATATTGCTGAGAATTGGAGAATGTTTGAACAAGAGTATGATATTTTATACAGGCTGCTTTTTCTGATAAAAACACATGCACAAAAGCCTTCATACTTATTAATTTAGCAGGCTCAGAAACCATAGAGAGGGAAAGCTCATTTGTGTATGTACCTGCCGTATATGCAGGGAAGGGGGGAAAACTGCCATATTGTGATACAGGCTGAAAAGTGAGAAGACCCTGAGTGCTCTAAACATATATTTAAAGAAATGTAATACTCGTTTGAAGGGCTACACAATGGAAAGGCTCATGTTTTACACAAGAAATCAGAAGCCTGGTAAAACTTTAGCAACATATATTATTAACTTGAGAAATAAAGAAAAAATGTGCAGATATGGTAATTTGCGAGATGAGTTGATAAAGGGACAGACTTGTGTGTGCTGTTAATTATGATGCAGTGAGAAAGATTTCACTTTGAGATAGTGATTTAACATTGAGCAAAGCCATAGAGATTTATCAGATATATGAGCAAAGCCATAGAGATATATCAGATATATGAGCTTACAGAAAAGCACATGAATGAGAAAACCAGGCTTGCAGTGTCTACCAGTGTGAATGTTAATAGTGTACAACAGAAAGCTAAGACAAAAAGGAGATATAAACCAAGGGCTGCCACACCCAACCTCATTATTAACTATAAACCGAGTGGGGCAGCTTCTAACTCCAGCCATAAACTGAATGCGGCTGCGACAAACAACCTTATTGTTAACTGTCGTGATTGTGGAGGCAGCCATGAAGCTAAATGAGAAAAAAGATGCTTAGCTTTTGGTCAGCAGTGTCACATGTAAAAAGTGGAGTCATTTCAAAAGGCTTTGCAAGTCTAAGTGGCACATACTTGTATTAAAAGAGAGAGTCCATAGAAGCAAGTAGATTAGATAGAAAGCCATGAGCAAACTTTCTGTGTTGATGGTGTCTCTGTGATTGATGAAACTGTCAATTCAGTAGGTTATCAGTTGGCAGCAAAGAGTGAAATATTTGTACTGTTCAAATTAATGAGAAACCTGTAGAGCTTAAAGCAGACACTGGGTCCAAGTGCAATGTTATATCAGCACAAATGTTTGCCAAAGTAAAAGCTAATGCAAAACTTGATTCAGCAAAGTGTGCAAAACTTGTTGCTTATGGTGGTGAACAGATTCAAACTAATGGAGTAGTAGTTTTCACATGCCATTCTGCTGGTAAAATATATGACTTGCAGTTTTACATAGTCAAAAGACATGTACAGTCACTGTTAATGCTCAGAGACAGTTTGAGAATGGGACTGATCTCATTTAATAGAGTCCCACCGTATAAGTCTGAACCACCACGATAGTTTTACACAGAATGCTTTCTGTGAATATGCTATTACCAGTCACATGTATTCCATGAAGTTAAATGATGAAGTAAGCCCAGTTGTCAGACTAGCCAGGAAGCTTCTAGTAGCAATGCAGAGCAAAGTGCAAACAGCATTAGACAAAATGGTGAGTTTAGGTGTGATAACTCCAGTAAAAGAACCGACTAAATGGGTATCCTCTGTGGCCGTAGCTAATAAGAAAAGCTTGGACAATATTTGAATATGTATTGATCCAAGAGATTTAAACAAAGCACTTCCTCATCATCTGATGGGCACAGTAGAAGTAGCAGCAGCTCTTATGCCGAATGCCGCTATTTTTTCACTCTTAGATGCAAAAAGTTCATTTTGGCAAATTTCGCTGGATCACAAATCTTCATTGTTCACCACTTTCAGTGCACCATTTGGTAGCTGCAGATTTTTGAGAATGCCATTTGGGATAAATTCTGCCAGTGAAGTATTTCACCATGCGATGGAGCAAATGGTTTCAGGTTATCCGTGTGCTATCATAGTAGACATTATTGTAGGGGGCAGTAGTGAAGACTAAAATGATAGAAACCTCAAGAAAGTTCTAGACCATGCACGTGAAGTCCATCTTAAATTGAATCCTCAGAAATGTAAATTCTAGCTGAGAGAAGTTACTTTTGTGGGTTATTTGTTTACTAGTTCTGGCTTACAACCAGCTCTGTCTATGCTAGCAGCTATTCTCAAGATGCCAGTTTCAGACAGTGTCATATCTTTGCAACATTTTCTAGATATGGTCAACTATTTAGGAAAGTTCATCCCAGATCTGAGTGAGCTTTCAGCACTGTTACGAGAGTTGACATGCACAAATGTAAATCAGTCCTGGTTAGCACAACACCAAAGAGCATTTGACGTTCTGAAACAGAAAATTGCGAATCCACCCACCTTGAGATATTATGATGATCGCAAAGTACTGATGCTTCTAAGTATGGTCTTGGTGCAGCATGTCTTCAAGAAGGCATACCAGTAGCCCATGCATCCAGAACTTTAACCCAAACTAAGATGCAGTGTGCGCAAATTGCAAAAGAGCTTTTGGCAGTAGTGTTCGCATGTTTGAAGTTCCATAATTATATTTATGGCAAACCTATTCAAGCAGAGATTGATAACAAACCTCTAGTGACAATTCTGAAAAAGCCAATACATTCAGCCCCAGCATGTCTGCAATGCATGATGTTAAAATTGCAAAAGTACAATTTCAATCTTGTTTATACAAAAGGCAAATATTTATACATTGCAGATACTTTGTCAGGAGCACCTAGACAAACAACAGAACAGCATGGCAATGAAAAGGCAGACTTTGAAGACATGGAAATCAAAAATTTTTCCTCATCACAGCTTGATGATCTCAGAAATCACACAGCTTTAGACACTGTTCTCCTGAAGCTGAAACATTTTATCAGTAAAGGATAGGCCAGTGCAACAAACACTTTTACACGTCAAGTGGTAAACTGATTTTTCCTTACCAAGACAAACTCATGATGGAAGATTGAATCGTCATGAAAGGTCTTAAAGTGGTTATTTCTTTAGCGTTACAACAGGAATATATCCAGATTTTGCATTGTAGTCACCAGGGCACTGATTCTACCAAAAGAAGGGCAAGAGGCATAGTATTTTAGCCTTCTATTTCAAAAGATATCGAGAAGGAAACTCTAGCATGTTCTATTTGCAATAGTACTAGAGCACACCAACAGAAGGAACTACTTCAGCTAAACCAGATTCCTGAATTTCCATGGTCTACAGTTGATACTGATGTTTTCAAATAGAATGGTCAGCATTACTTAGTGTTAGTAGACTTTTATTCAAATTGTTTGGAAACTGACCTTCCTAACTTAATGTCTAGCACTGTCATCACAAAATTTGAGACATTTTTCTGTCCATGGTAGTCCGCATAAAGTTGTAGCTAAAAATGGTACACCGTGTACAAGTCAGCAGTTCAAGAAATTAGCTGAATCTTGGGGTTTTGTCCATGTTACTAGTAGCCCTGAGTATCCACATTCCAATGGATTAGCTGAGCATGCAGTTCAAAGGGCAAAATGTTTGTTAAAGAAATCAGAGAGAGATGGTACCAATGTTTTCCATAGCCTACTCAATCTCCGAAACATTCCCCGAGATAACTTGATTGGTTCACCTGCTCAGAGATTAATGTCTAGACAGACGAGCAACCTTACCAATCAGTAAACACTTGACTCCAAATGCTAAGAACAACAGAGTGGCCAAGACTTAACTTTTGAAAAACCGCCAGTCCCAAAAGTTGTATTACTATAAATCTAGCAAACCTCTTAGACCATTAAGACCGAGAGATCATACAGATGCAAACATCTAAAGGATATGACTGAGTGGGAATTATCAGAAATATTTGTGAAGAACTGAGATCTTATGTTGTATAGTCAGAAGGAATGGATTTCAGAAGGAGCTGAAGTTCCAGTCTCTGAACCAGTGACGTAGCAGATTGCCTGTGCCAAAGACACTATTTCTCAGAATGATCCTACACTTGTTCAGTTTCAGAGGGCAGTGTACTTGCATCGAATAATCCTGATGCAGTCCCTGAAGCTCCATTTAAGAAGAAATCCCCTGCACTGTCTCTGTTGCTAAGCCCAGTCTAAGTTTGTCACCAGATCGGGTAGAATTTCCAGACCCAGTCCAAAATACACAGTGACCTGGACTTGAGTTTTAATTTGTTATTAATATTGAAATGTTATCTAGCATGTAGATTGTGTTCTCCTGTTGCATGTCGAACAAATCAAAAAGAGAGGATGTAGATCACTGAGTGTATTGTTCCTGTTAGGTCACTGTAGCTAGATAGTATGTGCATATAAGTACTGAGCATGTGCAAGAACAGTTCCGTTTTGTACAGTTAGCCAGGGTGAATGCAGTCATGAATGGAGATGCACATGCGAGTCAGTTTGAAGTAATGAGTGAATCAGTTAGCTTAAGTACAAGTTCTAATTACATTTCCTGACATGTTTATACACAATAAATATCTTGAACCCATACACTGCTTCATCGTCTGTTTTGAATGCATGAGACAAGCGACAAAGTATGACTTCTGGGAAAGTGAGACTGCTTAGTAGAGGAGGGAATATCCCCTATGTGATACTGAAGAGAGAATATAAGGTGGAAGGGTGAATCCTGCATTTTTTTTTTTTTTTGACATTTTGGTCAGTGGTTTTGTCAAATTGTTAAGGCATTAATTAGTGAAGTCTCCATCAAATTTGTATGCTTCCTGATTAAATTGATTTTTTTTTAAGAAATTATCTTGGTCAGCTACTTCCAGCTGCTTCATATCATGTTTGTAAGATGGCATTATTACTGGAATAAATCATTCATTTCCAATTATTATTATTTATTTTTTTTTGGACCTGTATGTTTGTTTTGATGTTTTGTATAATATACAAGATGAATCTTAAACAAATCTTTCCTAACCTATGGTCAAGACTGCAAACAGTATGTTTGTAGGATAACCAGGATTCAACATTGTATGTTATTTGTACTGGTGTGTGGATATGACTAGCACTGCAAAATAAATTCCCAAATGCAAGTACTAAATAAAAATAAATTGTTTAAGGTGACATTCATTTGTATATGAATGTATATGAATGTGTATATGAATATGTTTGTATGCATGTGCCTTTTTGGTATGTTCATTTTTTTTTTAATTATGTTAGGTCATGAAGGCAGTGAAAGCGGGAATGAAAGAATATGAAGCAGAGAGGTAAGATATTTTAACTTGTGTTAAACACAATTTTAACATATGAAAATATTTCTGAATTCCATCTTTGTGTATATAGAACTTAAATTACCTTGTATAATCAAATATCATTGCTACAGATAGTAAAGGGGGATATTCATAAAAGTTACCACAAGATGTATACATTATGTACACCTTGAGGTAACCTTTCTGAATTCATAAAAAGCCCAACCACTGTGCTTTTGCATGAAGATGTGCAGAACCACAGTGGTTATTTCTGTGGCCATGCTAGATGTTAGACAATCCAGGGAGAGGCCTATGCTAATTGGCCATGTGTTGTCCCCCTCAGAACTGCCTCCAGGGAAGGCATCTATGCTCCGTGACTCATAGAATTGCTCAGCCATGTCAATTAGCATGACCACTCTTGTAATCTCACAGTAGTGAAGGCTGCTTTCTCGGTAGAGGCAGCTGCTTGGGATTTTAGAGGTAAAGTAGGGTTATGTGGTGTGTCCATGAGTGTATGGGAGAGGTTGCATTTGCGAATGTGTGTGTGTCTGCCTTGGAGATAGGGGAGTTAGTGAGCGGGTAAAACCACTAGCCACCAGGGATAACACTGTATGCATGCCTGTGCACCATTTAAATAGTACTGAGACTGGAGATGGAGGAACCACAAGCCACACCACCAGGGATAAAGGTATGTGTATCTGAGTGGCACTAAAACAGTACAGGGATTGGATGGTGGGAGGAAACAGTAGCCACCAGGAATAACTCTACACATGGGCCTGAGCAGCACTCAAACAGTACAGGGATTAAGGGATGGGGGGAGCATTAGCCACCAGAGATGACCCTGATCAGTGTGCCTGAGTGGCATTCAAAAACAACTTGAGTCGGGGAGACAGTAGACATCAGAGATACTCAATATGGGGTGCCTTGAAGGCACATACGGCAAGCAGTAAGGCAGGCTGTACAGTTTAGAGAATGGTACAAAAGAATTGCGTGAATGCTTGCATTATGATATGTATTTTGAAACAAGGGCTTTGTCAAGTGTGCAGGTGTCTATGCTTAAAAAGAAGTAGGGAATATGGGAAAGTTTTGTAGGGAGGTGGGTAAAACAGAAGTAGTACTAGTCAATGAAATTTGTTTCGGTAAGTCCATTTCATTGAAACAAAGAACCACGCACTTTATACTCCTGTGCATCAGGAAATCACTTCAGCATCCCTCAATTTATTATAGCTAAAGTCACCTCATTACAGGAATTTCTCCCGATTCAACAATTTTGAGGGAACCAGTTTGGAAGTACACTAATTTTCCATTATACGGGAGACAAAAATGGTCAGTTATGATTCAGTGTCTGAAAGTCTCCTGTCTTTGTTGATCATTTCCATGATAATTCCAAAGCTTTGTGGGCCCATTGCGGCTGTGTTCTTGGCCTTAATGAACAGAGACGTGACATGCTCTCTGTTTATATTTTCAGGGGTTATGTTTGAAGGTATTTCTTGGAGGGAGGCTTGGGGTAAGTGGGGTGGTAAAGGTGGAACTGCATTTGTCAGCCAGCAAATTCACTATATTACTCAGCTCAGTGAATGAGGCATCATTAACCACAAGTTCAGCACACTGCTGTGTGCTGCCTTTGAGATTTCTGACATAGCTGAAGAAGGGCTTTATGGTTGTTTCTTGCCTGGGAGGCTATATTGACCTAAAAATGGCTTTATTGGACATAATTATCATTTTACTTGCCTGTTTAATTTGACGAGACTTCACATTTAAACATCAAAGTATTGATGTCAATAGTGGGTGGTTCAGATAAAAGAAACGCTTGGTCTTGTCTCTCAAAAAAAGACTTAAAAGTCTTGGATTTTTTGAAAGTAAAGTTAGGGATAGTTCCAATGATTGGTTTTAAATTATGGAAATTTTGG